>NC_091821.1:332595391-332640391 GCF_038994185.2 Dermacentor albipictus
AATAAATCCCCAATAAATCCCCGCCCCGCGCTCATATAGGGATGGCTTTCCTTGGCGTCGGGTGAACGGGGGGGAGGGAAACGAGGACGGTGTGCCTTGGTGTGGAAGGGACCAGAGTGACGTAAGAGAAGGGAGACGGCCTCTTCCGCCGGGAAGATACCGACCGAGACGGGCCGACAGATCAGCAGCAGCAGCAGCAGCAGACCTGGATGGCTTCACGGCAACATGGGAGTCCGGCGGGCACTTCGTATTGAGCGCCGCGCGCGCGCAGCGCCTCGCGGTCTTGGCCGCTGCCGCCCACACCGCGCCGGTTGTCACTTTATCTCTCGATCGATTGGCGTCCGGCGAAAAGAAGAACGCCCGTGTGCACTCCTGCACCGCGAGGGCCCCTCGGCTACGCGCTGCCGCTTTTACTCCCTCCCGCACAGAAGCGCGCACCGCTGCCAATCAATGCGACCCGAGTCCAGAAGGTTGAGCCTGCAGCCGAGGGAGAATTTCCTCTTTATTAGCACTTGCTCGGTTCCTCGCGCTTTTCATATTTTTCTCGGCTGTCCACCGGTCACTATAGACGGCCGTCTGAAAGGTTTACACGGGACATCGATCAAGGTGGCTCGGGTGCCCTCGCGTGGCGTACACTTCTCCGAAAGCGCGCCGTAAAGAAATGTGCGAGGCGAGGTGCTAACTTTCGTGCGAGAGGCGATCGAGTTCGGTCGAAAAGTGCTATCACACGCTCCCGGCGGTGGTGCCGGAGTTAATGCGTTGACGCTTTCGACACGGACACGTCGGGAGAAGAGGGCAAAGTTTGCGCCCAACGTTTGCGGGCTTTGAGCACGGAGTCTGAGTGCCGCCTGTCAGCTAATGCGCTGTTCGAGCGTGGCGAACGTCGGCGTACAACTCGAAGATGAAGCAGGAAAAGCGAGCGTTTCCTTCTTGTCCTCGCACTGTCGCGGAACCGAGGCAACGATGCCATCTGTTTTCGCAGAGGTTTTTAAGTTGGCAGGCGTTTCGTGCAAAGACATATAGAGAGCGATGTATGCTACAAAAGTACAAAGAATTCTTTTCGAGTGTGTCCATGTGGGTCGTCCCAAATTTTTCAGATGTGAAAGACTACAATGCCCGATTAACTGGTTCATGCGCAAAACCTTGTGCTGCCCTTCGTGAAATTATAATACATAAATTCGGACGTGTGATAAACGGACGCATACATTACTGATGAACTCATTGCTGTATATGACGTGCTGCCAAGAAGTTTGCCGCCGGCCTCTCCGCAACATTAAATCGCTAAATGAATGAATGAATGAATGAATGAATGAATGAATGACAGTTCTCTTTTAGTTGTTCTCGGCACCAATTTCATGTGCAAGGGTGATAGAAGGACATTATTAGAGTAAAATTATAGATCATGCACATGAAAAAAAAAAACGGCTCGGTAGAGTCACGCCATCACAATTTGACCAAAACCAACATGAGCACAACTGGACGCTCATGAAAACTGCCGTAAGTGGCGCCGAGAAGGGATAAGAGAAAAGCAGGGAGGTTAATCAGGTGGTCCCGGTTGGCTACCCTGCAATGGTAACATGGAAAAGGTGACTGAAAGATGAGAAGGAAAGGTATCCAAATTACGCTCGTACACAGGCGTCAAGAAACATTCATTGTTCACTTCATCACAAAGCGGTCATATAAGCTGGTTCATCTCAAGAAGCGCAGCAGCGCTTTTGTAGCTTTGCGCATCGCAGACGCACAGAGCCATGGTCCCAGGATCTTGTGTATAAATAAGCCTTGTGGTCTGAGTGCGCTAAAGCTGTGCAAAGGGTGAGCCTCTCATCTTCGTATGTTGGGCAGTCATACAGGAGGTGTTTTAGGGTTTCTTCTGCGCCACATGAGTGTTGCAATGTGCACTGTCCACCATATACCAATTAGGAATAACTAGGTACTCGTAAACGAAACGCCTACTCGCAGGAGACATAGTAACGTTTCTTACCGTAGAGTAAAACCGAGTAAATGTTGCTGAGAAGATCGTTCACTTCTTTGGGAATTACTAGCGGCCACCTTTGTCATAAAGTTTCGGCATCCCCAGTGCTCCTGGTAAGAAAGTTAGTACTGGCAGGTAAACCAGCCATTCCTGTTCAACGCTCACCCGAATTCACTATTTGGCAGAGGCGTATTCCCACGCCAGCGTTCGTTCTCTCGGCGGCGCAACTTGCTCTACACTTAATCGATTCTCGCGGAAGCCGTGTTTGTGACAGATCAGCGAGCCACATTTCTTTGCACAACGAACCGAGGCCGACAAGCTAAAGGCAAGCACGTACCCACGTGTGCCATCCGCCCACTCTGAGAAACGCAATTTAATCGATCGCCTTCATGTAGCTTACGTAAAAACCGCGAAAACCATTCTTCGGGACTCCTTGCTCAGAAAAAAAAAAAAGGAAGTCGCAAGCATTGTCACGCGGGCTGCACCCACGCATAACAGCAGCGCAGAAATCAGGTAAGAGGAAGAGGAAATGGAAAGCAAGAACAAGACATTCATGTATAATGACAGCGGGAAGAGTGAACGAAGGAACAAATAAGAAAAGAGAAAGAAAGGAACGAGGGAGAGTAAAAAGAGGGAGGGAGCGGGAATAGAAAAGGAAGAAGTGGGAATGAAAGGCGGGGAGGGGAAAGGCAAGCAAAGGGGAGGAGGTGTCAAAAGGAAGGATCCAGCGAATAAGCGCACAAGGAAAACCAGCGAATGTTCGAAAAGCAGACGCGTACACTATACACGCACGCACCGGTCGTACGCGCGGCCGTTATGCGTCAACAGTGCCCGCCGTTCCGCACCGACATTCGTCTCACGCCCAGCGGCCGGGCGTCGCGGAATGCGAGTAGCGATTACGATCGGGCGCGGTCGTGCGGGAGAGAGAGCGACGAGGGGAACTGCGGAAGGCCATTCGCGTGGCGCTTTACGGATTTTGTTTCTCTTCCACTCGCTTTCCTTTTCGTTCCCCTTTATCTACCCTCTATTTATTCATTACTATTTTTCGTAATCTTTCACTGCGACTTCTCGCGCGGCGCGGCTCTGTTGAATGGGAGCAGAAGCGCGGCGCCCGCCGGCGGAAGTGGGAGGATACAGTTTGTCGTGCGCGCCCTGTCGGGCGGCATGCAGATGCACACGCTGCGCGCTGCTCGATATTTGGAGCGCTCGGTGGCGTCCTATATTCCGTTCCATTAGGCCCGTGCAGCGCAGCCGAAGTTGGGGGGCGTGCCGAGGCCCTGATTAGTTCGCGTGGATATCTAGTTACGTGCATGAAACGGGCCTGGAACCTGTACACGTCCCTGAACTATGCTTCATCAATTCAGAATCTCATGTGCACTCTTCTGCTTCCTTACATAGTGCAGCGGCTCATCTAACCTGATCATACCGGTCATTAACCTTCGCCTGTTTCCATTTCATTATTCCCTCGCCGAGTACAGCGGTGCCGTTACGACTTTGGTGAAATTACCGCTCGCCGCGGCAATTGCGGACGTGCACATGACGGGCTTCGGCTTGCCCCGGCTTCTGCGGTCAAAATTTGCAGCTGCCGAAAAAGCGAGCGGCATGCGAACAGTAGGGTCATCATGCGCTCTTCACGAGGAACTTTCTTAATGCATCGGAAAGGACGAAATACTGCGATATCTTGTGGTTAACTTCAAAAACCCAAGCACGCTTGCATGCTTCCTCAAGTGGAAGAGACGCACTTGTATTTGTCAAACAGGCGCCACCAAACAGGCATCAGTGTATGTCAATCACAAACTTGTCTGTCAGTCCTCAGGTTCAACTATTTCCCGAACAACGCATCGCATCGTAAAAATAATTAATTAAGAAATCGATAGCATTACGGGTGTTTTCTCATCTGTTATAAACAAGGTGTCCCCTCGATCGCTATCTGTCTCCGTGTTCTGCCGAGGCGCGAGTGGATTCACACGCCTCCAGACGGAACGCTCACTTAGATTTAGTCATCGACAACTTTTGTTCACGTGCGCGCTCATTCACGCTAACTTTAGCTCTGGCTCGACTTGAGTTTGCACTCACATCCACTCGCACTCATCATCGGAAAGAGCGACAGTGTTCTGACCAGTGGTGCCCACGGTGCCCCTTACCGCTGCATCCATGCATCCACTACCCCTCCGCACTCACATAACATTCAAACACGGGCGCTCGCTCAACTGACGCGAGGACACGCTGACTCTCACTCACCGGCTGTCAGCTACATTCACCCCCACTGACGGGCCCTCAGCATCAGTTATACTCGCGTCGACTTTCACTAAGTGGCGCCCACTCACATTTACTAGCTTTCGCTATAGCATTGACCTCTCGTGGCTGCGTCTATACCGGCGCACGACTGGGCATGCAAATACTAACGCAGCAGTGCACGACTGTGAGCGTCCGCGCCTGCGGTTTGATGACGCGGCTTTCAGCTCTCGGTGCACTGCACGGAACTTGGGGTGCGCGGATGTGCCGAAGATCGCCTTTCACGACCAGAAAGCAGAGCTGATAGCTCGGCGCGGCAGCTGGCATTGTGCCGGCACAGCCATGGCGCGACGGCGCGCGCAGGGCTTTCAACTCGGCCGTTCTGCCGGCTCCTTCGCGTCGCGAAAGCAGCCGGGAGCGGCCATGCATGCGTAATAATAAGGTTTTCAAGCCAGAACCGAGAGCGCGCCTGATGTGCCGCCTTAACGGCGAACGTACATCCGATATGTTCGCTTTGCAGTCGCCTTCTTTTTTTTTTGCCGCGGTGGTGCAATCACATTGAAGCACCACAATTGTGAATAATTAGGATGCTTGTATCGAGCGTGATTTCTGCAACTACGTTAAAGTTGTGCTCGTGAACGTACATCGTGAGATACGCGCAGGAGGAGAATCAATCTGCGAGTGCTTCGAAAAACTGGCCATCGTAGTTTGATTGGTACGGTTTATTGGCTTTTTCTTAGTCTACGAGAAGCAGTCCGAAAAGATTGTCTAGCTCCGTGCCTGCACTTCCGCGTCATGGCGAAATTGTGGACCGCTATCCACCTATACACCTGAGTTGCGTCTTTTATGAGCGGTAACTAACGCTTACTTCTGCAAGAACCGTCGACCGTCTCACGGCTTCAAAGCCGCTGAGAACTTTTATATCTTGTGACAGCATAGATTTTGACTGTTTGTAGTGTTTAAAACCTAATGCATTTAATTTTCTATTTTGAGATAGGGCGCATTGAGTAGCCGCTGTGTACATGTCATTTCAAGATGTGTCTGATGTTGCGTTTGTGATGTTGTGGGACTTCTAATACACTTTCACGTTTTCTATGTCACAAGAAACAGCCGGCATCATTTTATTTAATCATATATGTCAATAAAAGATATTAACAGTAGCTGAACTCGTTATTCTTGAGCAGTCTTTGAGAGAGAGAGAAAACATTTATTTGTCATGAGATCGGGCGACTTCCTCGAAGAGCGCACTTTCTAGGCTCCCACTTTGTCATTCTGACAACCTCCCACTTGTTACCGTCACTCAGCTTGCAATTCCGGCCTTTCATTTTCCATTTCACTGCGATAGTAGCTATAAGATTGACGATGGACTTTCTGCGTCCGTCCTTCCGTTCGTCCTTCCGTCTTTTCTCAATGTTGTGTTGCTGTTGTCCTTCGAACTTGTGGCTCATACCCATTATGGGGAACTGGTCATGACTAGAGTGGATAAATGTAAATGAATATAGACATTAAACTTCACTTGAAAATTTGGGAAAACTGATACATTCAATGCGACAGATGCAAAAAAAAAAAGGAGAATGACGTAACCCGAGCGTACTAAAGGTAATATCAGTGATAAATTACGCTACTTCAGGGACCTAGTGACTTCTTTCATCCTTCTCGGCATCAACTTTACCACACAGCGAATAAAACCAAAGGGATCGAACTCATGCCCCCACGAAATTATGCACTTGGGAACCAAACGCGATAACCACCGAGCTTTCGCGGAACGTCCGCACTTGACAATCTGTGCAGGATTTTGGGCGCCACAATCACGCCAAGAGTGCTGGCGTCTGTGCACGTAGAACAAAGAGAAGCTTTCCCTGCTGGTCCCTGTCTTGCCCAATAGGTCTTGCCAAATACGTGCGTCATACTGAGAGTTATATCGTCATCATGCCGTCGTCATTGTACCATTGCCATCCATGACGGCTACCGCCTACGGTATTGGACGACTGGCCGGTACCGGACATAGAGCGAGAAAAACCGGATATAGTGCGAATCGAGGCTATTGGCGGCGGCAGATAATGCGCGTAAGCGCAGACGTGAGCTCTAACACCAACAAGCCGTCTTTGTCATACTGTCGTCGTCATTTTGTGGTTATCACTTTGTCGTCGTTATTTTATTGTCATTCCGAATCGTGCCATGTGATCAGATACGCTACCTTCACTAGAAGATAAACAACTCGTCAGTGTAGCGCCGAATGTGATAGTCTCCAGAATAGAACCTAACCTATCCTAACCTAACCTTACCTTACCTTACCTAACCTAACCTAGAGTGCTAACACCACGTCTAACATGTCCTCCTGAGAGCTTAAGGCAGCACTGGGACATTGCCGCTTTCCAAGTAAGTTGTTACTCAATGGTACATGTTACAGACGCGATAAACTCATATTTTCGTTGTATATACATCACAGCCCCATGCTGAAACAGGAAATTCATGCAAGCGGAGAAGGTGACCGTGTACACATGTTTGCTATGATAAAAACAATTTCTCTTTGCCTAAACACAGAGATGCTGTAATATTATGGTATGGTTGGTCGGCGTGTTGGCCATACACACTGACCTGCCGCGGTAGCCCAGTGTCTGTGGCGTTGAGCTGCTAAGCTCAGCGAGGTCGCTGGTTCGATCCTGGCTAGGGTGGCCGCAATTCGAGGTGGGCGAAACGCAAAAAAAAAAAACGCTCATGTACTTAGATTTTTGTTTACGTTAAAGGTGGTCAAAATTAATTCGGCGTCCCCCAATACTGGGTGCTTCATAACCAGGTCATGGTTCTGGCCCGCAGAAGCCCGTTTTATTTCTTTCCTTTTTTTTTGCTCGATAATACACACTGAACTTTTTATGTCATCTAGCGGTATTTCAAACAGGTACACTTCACGGGTGCTTCTCGTCGTCTGTGACGACAGAACGGTCTAAGTCAAATTAGCGTAAACTTTCAAGAAAACAGTTGGCAAGAACATGATAAAAAACACCTGAGTAAAGTTTCGCACGCATCTCACTTTAGATCCGGGATCAATATGTTGCGTGAAGGCTTCAGAGCTAATTTTAAGAAAGGAATGAAGGCATTGTGCGATATAATGTACAAGGGCTCTGAGGAGGGTATACATATATTGCGCTGCAGCTTTAAGCACGCCGACTCCACCACATGCAAGACACTTGCGCTCGCAAACGTTAAAACAGAAAAAGAAAGAAATAAAACAATGACAGGTAGAAGGGGAAGTCATATACGTGCCACGAATAAGACAAATAAGGGATGTTGTTACGTCCTTGTGCCTCGAGCTGTCAATTTATTCGCCCTCACGATGCGATCTGCTGGTTTTCTGACTGGCTCAGATGCGAGAGCGAGCATCTCGTGAGGGCGTTGGTCCCGCGGTTGGAGTCGCGGACCAGGACGCATTTTTCTTCAATCGGGAAGCTGTCTTTCTGAGAAACCCGCATGGGTTTCCTTCGTAGCTTCTTGCTACAAACTGGGTGGACGACGTTTTTTTTCAATTTCAGAGAGAACAAGCTATCCACATTATCGAACTGTATGTCCAGAGTGACGCCTGTTTACGCGCGTCTGTGCTGACCTCGCACAATGTAATGCTGCCGGTCTGAATGCATGACACCGGTGCTGAGTCAATAAAATTGGCTCCTAGTTTTTAGGAAGTAAAGTGCTACACCTAAAAGGAGGACTAGAAAGCGAGGGAGACAAAAAATATAAGACACGGAGAGCGGCGAGTTATGTGAAAATAACAAAAAGTATCAATTGCAGCCACGCTACTAAGTAGAGACTAAATAAAGACGCGACAGTAGACGTCGTTGTGACATTTTCTTCGCAGACCTCCTTTCGCTTGGCTTGCAGGAACACTGAATAAGTGACCTACTTTTCTTTCTCTACTTCTTCCTTCCTTTCCCGAAGTTGTGGGAGTACTTCCCAGTACGGGACAAAAATAGCAGAGGTCCGGATTATGCAGCAATCACTCAAGGCAAGACCGAACGTATATACACACCGTCTGCTGACGTTATCGCCTGACGCGTCGGCAAAGCTGTACAATACAAAAAACGAAGAACAAAAGCCGTTGAATGACGTAGAAGCACATAAAACTTTTTTTTCGATCGATGCGAAAGCACTCCGACTTCCTGGCGCTGAAAACAACTCGTAAACAGTTCTCAGCATACAAACTTGCCCCCTCCGCTTTGTGCGGCGTTTATTTGATTGTTGATGCCCAAAGTGACATCACGGGAGGGGGGGGGGGGGGGGTGAAGTGGGGAGCGAGAGGCTACAAAGTGTCCAGGAAGAACAGGAGACGAGCCAGGGAGCGTTTTAAGAGCGCAGCATTTCCGAGTGAAACACTGCCTTGAAGAACTGCGCCGAAGCAGGAATAAGGGCTGAATTCTCTTGAGTAACAGATCTAGAGCCATGAGTTGTATAGCACGTTTTCTTCTTTCTTTTTTATTTTCACTGTGACGCAGAAGACCAAAAAATATTGCAACAAAAGAGATCAACCGTAGAGCGTAAGTGCTGCCCTGTCAGCGTTGTCGGAATAAGGCAGCTTTGTATCAACTCAGCTGGCAAACAGAAGCTGCCGAGGAGCGGAGTCAAACGAAAATGGGCCGTCTGGAAAACGCAGAAAGGTGAACGGAGGATGTCAGCTTATGGCGGCTCTGACCCCGAAGGGAGTCGGCGGAGATCACAGTGCTGAATGACAGTGCTTGGTCGTAACAGGAAGCATGGAGAAAATACCGAAGCAAATCCGACGATTGCACTCTTAAAACCCAAGAGTGTTGTACTATTCGCTCTCTTATACTAATCCACGCCATGTCGACCTTTTGCGATCCTTCAATTTTCAGCGTAGCACATTGCCTGTCCAGTTCGGTACGAACAGTGAGAAGAAAAATAAAAAAAAGGAAACATCAGTGAACAAAGACAAGATGTCATCTAATTCTTATTCAAGAGCGGCCCGACGTCCATTTATGTAAAGCTTTAATCTACATCTCCTTCATACCATGCTATCGGAAGAGCCTCTCCGAAAAGTATTCATTCACGCAAGCGACGTTATCGACAGCTCATTACGTCACGTCATCTAAAGCACGGTAAGAGAGCCAACGTAACTGGGCCATTTACTTCTTTATTTTGTCGAAAATAAGTGGCCCCACATTGTACATCGAACGTACATTTACGCATATAATATTAGTCTGCGGGCATTTCCGTCACATCCCCGCGATAATCAATTGAAGATTACAAAGTGCGTGTTATCATTAACAGTGGACTTTACTGTACAAAAGCGTATCCGCGCCTTGACTTAACACTCAAAGCAGTCAAAGGAAAGGACTACACAGAAAGCTTGTCGAGGTTCGTTCGCAACTTTGAACAAAGGCGCATATTCATGACGTCAACTCGAAACAAAGAGTATGCCTCCGCTCTAACTTTCCATCCAAGAGCGAGCTCAGCGGCCCTTCGAGGCTCGCAGCTTAGGACAAGTGTTCATATTCATGAGGTCAACTTAAAACGAGCTTTAGTTTCATGACAGCACCAGGGAGGGATGATAGAAAAAGAAAAAGAAAGAGAACTGCGCAGCAGCCAGGAAGACAGGGAGTTTTTTCTTGTCATGGCTTGAACGCTATAAGACGACCAGGTGGTGGTGGTGGTGAAAAACATTTATTAATGAGAAGGCCAAAGTAAAAAAAAAATAAAAAATTAAAAAGCAGCGTTGTGGGCGGCCTTCAGGCTGCCGGTTGTGGCGTCCAGGCCATGCCTAGTCGCGACGTCCTCCGCCCAGTTCACCAGCCGGAGTTGGATATCCAGCTCGGTGCTGGACAAAGCAGCCTCCCACTGCTGCGGATTGCTTAGGCGCCAAGAGGCAGGGGGCAAGTGTGCCGGGCAGGAGAATAGGACGTGATCGTAATCGGCGCGGGAGCCGTCACATAAGCGGCAAGCCGGCGAGTGCGTCCCGGGGTGGAAGAGGGCAAGACGTGCGGGAGTAAGATAGGTATGGGCCTGAAGGTGGCGCCATAAGTGTTGGTGGGGTTGGGAAAGGGATTGGTGCGGAGGGGGGAAGGTGAGACGAGAGAGGCGATAGTGCTGCGTGATATCGCGGTACATGAGGAGCGCGTCGCGCGTATCCATTCCCGGCGGGGGCGGGCTTGCTCGGTCAGTCGAATCTCGAGCGATGGAATTGGCCGCCTCGTTACCAGGATGGGCCGCGTGAGCGGGCACCCAGATGATTTGGATGGGGCGAGAGGGAACGGTATCGGAACGCAAGATTCCGATGGCCGGGTGTGCCACCCGTCCAACCGCGTAGTTGTAGACCGCAGGTTTAGAGTCGCTGAAGATGTACTTCGCGGAGGTTTGCGTGATGGCAAGGGCAATAGCTGCCTCCTCGGCCTCGACAGAGGTAGAAGTGTAGACTGAGGCAGTAAGAGTGAGTCGGAGAGAATTGTCAGTGACGGCAAGGGCATGTGCTGGGTAGCGGCGGTACGGGGCAGCATCTACGTAAGCCACGGCGGCCTGCCGTTCGTACTGACGCCAGAGCGCGGAGGCTCGCGCTGCTCTACGGGAGGGGTGGTGTTCGGGATGCATATTTTTAGGGAGGGGTTTAACGGTTAGGAGGGGCAAGACATGGGAAGGGATGGGCAGTGATGTGGGAAGAGGAATAAGAGGGGAGAGATTAAGGGTGGAGAGAAGTGCGCGACCCGAGCGGGTGCGGGAGAGACGGAGGAGCTGGGCCGTGCGATGGGCCTCTGTCAGCTCCGTCAGGGAGTTGTGGACGCCCATCGACAGTAACCGAGCCGTCGACGTAGATGTGGGAAGGGACAGGGCTGACTTATATGCGTGGCGAATGAGGCTGTTGACTTTGTCTTCCTCGGTACGAGAAAGGTAGAGATACGGAAGAGAATAAATGAAGCGGCTGAGAACAAAGGCCTGGACCAGGCGGCGGAGGTCGTGTTCGCGCATGCCGTGGTGGCGGTTTGCAATGCGGCGTATGAGGCGGACAGTGTGGTGTACAGTGTTTGTGAGTCGAGTGATGAGGGTGGTGTGCTTGCCATTGGACTGAAGAAAGAGTCCGAGGATGCGGAGGGTAGAGACGAGAGGAATGGGTGTGCCGTCAAGGTAGACGGTGAGTGGAGAAGGCGATAGGGGGGCTATCCGCCCAGGCCGAAGGAGCAAAAGCTCCGATTTGGCCAGCGATGCTGGATGTTACAAGACGCATCAAGAGGGTAATTTATCGCGAGCAAGAAAGTCGAAACTGCGCCTTTCATCAGGTGCGTACACTTGCATAAGTGTATACGATGAGCGTGGAAGTTAAACAGCGTACATGCATTAGAAGCGACCTCAGGAAAGGTGCATTATGAAGAAACACAAAGAGAAGAAAAAGATAGCATGCAATATCTTCACGTTGGGGCTATAATGACAGCGTCGCTTCGTTCTCTGGATGCCTTTCGCTTTTGCCCCCCAAACGCCGCTCCTCGTATACTTTCTCGCGCCTTAACGCTCTCTAAAGGCCGCTGGCGTGCTGGCTGACTTTGCGCGGCAGAGATCAGCGCCCTCAGACGGCCGCGGTGTGTTCCCAGATAACATGCTGCGGCAGTAATCCAGCCGCACGATCCGTCACCCTAAAGCCTGTTCGAGGTCCTGCGCCCACGCACTGCGAGTTACTTGCTTTGCTTTTGGCGCGGGGTGACGATGAAATAAAATACTTACGAGCTGAGAAGGCGCCAGTGAGACTGGAGCGAGCGCGAGAAAGAAAAATTCATTAAATTACGCTCCGCATTTTACATTAGCGGAATGCGTCCCCCGCCACCTTTCCTTCTCCGCTCTTTAGGAGTCGACGTGAATGATTAGTGCGGTCGACGGTCTGAGAGAAAACCTCTCCATCACGCGAGCGCCTGTGTTAGCGCGGGCAACTGCGACGGGGAGAAGATTCTTGCTCGGTGTAAAAGGATTTCTCAGCGTTCCGCGGTGAACCCATCGATATCCTCGTTTGGGGTTGTACCTGCTCAGGCACGTTTTCTTGTTTCTGTTTTTCTTTTGCCGTGTTTTTCGTCTTGAGAGCTTCTGCTCCCACAAAAAGTGCTCTCACTGCGTGCACCTCGAGTTTGTGCAATGCGGCCTATCTATCTATCTATCTATCTATCTATCTATCTATCTATCTATCTATCTATCTATCTATCTATCTATCTATCTATCTATCTATCTATCTATCTATCTATCTATCTATCTATCTATCTATCTATCTATCTATCTATCTATCTATCTATCTATCTATCTATCTATCTATCTATCTATCTATCTATCTATCTATCTATCTATCTATCTATCTATCTATCTATCTATCTATCTATCTATCTATCTATCTATCTATCTATCTATCTATCTATCTATCTATCTATCTATCTATCTATCTATCTATCTATCTATCTATCTATCTATCTATCTATCTATCTATCTATCTATCTATCTATCTATCTATCTATCTATCTATCTATCTATCTATCTATCTATCTATCTATCTATCTATCTATCTATCTATCTATCTATCTATCTATCTATCTATCTATCTATCTATCTATCTATCTATCTATCTATCTATCTATCTATCTATCTATCTATCTATCTATCTATCTATCTATCTATCTATCTATCTATCTATCTATCTATCTATCTATCTATCTATCTATCTATCTATCTATCTATCTATCTATCTATCTATCTATCTATCAACACGTCATTGCTCCTACCCCTTGCAAAGGTCCGAGGAAAAGCACTGAGAACGTTATACATATCGTCAGCCGACTTCTATGACGAATGTTTACTCTTCAATATACTGCCATGCTACAAAAAAGGAAGAAAACAAAGAACTGTGAATCATTAAGTTGTGTTGGCTACGCGAAGTCCCGTTTGCAGCGCTTTTGATTTCGAGTTTAGTGCCAGATTTGCAGCGTCAGAATTACAAAACGCTCCAGCAGTTCGTGAATAACGTATACTTCCTATCTGACGAACGACCAGAAAAATGTCAGCGCTGGATATGTATGCGTGACAAATTTTATCATTCCCAATAAACGTGACGAGCACCGAGAGAGAGAGAGAGAGAGAGAGAGAGAGAGAGAGGATGCAAAGAAAGGCAGAGAGGTCAACCAGAGGTAGTTCCGGTTGGCTACACTGCAGGGGAGGAGGGAGTAGCGGAATGAAAAGAAAAGAACGGAAGGGATAGAGAAAGAGACGATCACAAACAAACCGCACACACTATATAGCGGTAGGGGGCGGCCTTCTTAATGTTTGTCGTGAATCCCCGTAGACCGCAAGGATCTTAGTATAGGGAGGATAAAGCTTTCTGCGCGGATGTTCTTTGGGAGAACTGGCCTAGAACTTTCAAATATGATAGTGGACGATTGTTCAATTGGTCCATCACTCTGCACATCATCTGCCTTGACGAGCACTGAACTTTTTAGTGAATGCTGCGAGTAAAGTTGGAAACAGAATCGCATTGTGGGAAGGGTAACTTCGTCTCTAAAAGGTTCGCTATTGGCTCTCAGTGAACTGCACCATTGAATAAGCGGATGTACGGAAGTGTAAATCACAACTGGGGATGTTTCTGAACCTTCTATAACGCCTCTACCGAAATGAGGGCGTCACAGGCGGCTTTCATAGAGCTATGCATCTGCGAGAGAAAAATACAAAGCTTACCGGTATTCCTCATATTCAAACGTCCGTACTGAAAATTTTTTCTTTCTTTTTGTCTAGAACGGAAGCAGCGTTCTGCTTTCGCTTTCGCGACATGAGCTGATAATTCTTGGGTTAGTTTGCACACTGTGCTTCCATGTTTATCGGTGCACTCTGGAAGCAGGCATTGTGAATGAAGCCATCGTCGTGTTCATGAATGCGGGTTCACTAGTTCCGGAGTCACCTGGTTCCTGCAAGATAGCAAGGACAAAATTCCGAACGAGAACCTTGCAGTGTTATGATCCTTTCGGGAAGTAATGTGAGCAAACTAAACTTAAAGTTTAAAGATGAACATGCACAATGAGCTGTGCTTTCAGGGTCCTAATTCAAAGAAAGAAAGTTCTCATTCGGCAGGCGCGTAAGCGTCACACACGGTCGCGAATATGCAAATATCCTGTCACTTCAGCAAGGCTATTTTCGTGTTGACATAAAAATAATGTCTGTGCTCATCTTAATGATGAAAATGCTGAGTTATCAGCATGCACACTTATTCAATGCTTGAGGAAAAAAAATAACTTCCGCAATTTACCAACTAACGCAATTCTCGAGATAGACTATGTTACAGTGTTGGTAACTTTTGTGCCGTCAGGTCGCGCCAAAAAAGGGTTCATCTTTAACGAAAAGCCGCCAAATGGTGATGATAATTATAATCACATGCTCGGATTCTTTTTAGTGTTTCTGCTGTTCCTAGGCGTCTTTTTTATAACTTTTTTAAACTATAGCTTTGAATTACCTCCGGCTGTGGAGAGTCAACAGCCGGAATGTGAAAAAGGAAAACAACCTCCGATTTTGTAAACCGGTATTGGATCTTCAAATCGTGTTTTCTCCAAAAGAAAAACAGTTTAAATGCACCAAGTTGGCTCACTGATAAGCTCTTCAGTTTATTTGTAGAAGTGGCAACAAACGGAGGCGTACCCGCCGTGGTTGCTTAGTGGATATGGTGTTGGGCTGCTATAAGCACGGGGTCGTGGGATCGAATCCCGGCGGCCACAATTCAATGGGGGCGAAAAGATTTCGCCCCCATTCCTTTCCTTAAACCCGGGATCGAATCCCGGCCATGGCGGCCGCATTTCGATGGGGGCGAAATGCGAAAACATCCGTGTACTTAGATTTGGGTGCACGTTAAAGAACCCCAGGCGGTCAAGATTTCCAGAGTCCTACACTACGGCGTGTCTCATAATCAGAAAGTGGTTTTGGCACGTAAAACCCCATAATTTTTTTATTTCCCTACTCCTCGTACTACGTCACTGAAAAGGTAGCTAAGAAAAAAAGAAACAATTTTGACGCTAAAATGACTTAATAGTCGGTAAATTTAGCGACCTAAACTTCTCGCTATGTCCCGCACACTGCTTTAAGAGCAAAGAGCTTATCCTGCTGTATATGAAACATACTGAACTGAATTCTTTCCGATGCGAGAGCTAGTGCACGAAAAATAATGGACAACTCGGTCTTTTCCGTCTCCAAGCCCTTTTCTGTGGTCATGCCAGCTGTCTTTCCTTAAATTTCGGACAATGCATTAGCGAGATCGTTCCACAGACTTGTAATGGAAGCAGAAATCGTTACGCGAATCACTGTAATCGAGACGGCCGGCAAGAGCTCATCGGTTGATAGACATCGTTTCGTCACGTGATAGAACTAAGCCGACCAAACAGGCAGCTTCCTGGTTGCATCTCAAATAAAATGGAGATAGAACGAGAGAGGAAAAAAGAAGAAACATTCGGCAGGCATGTCGAGACTTGCGCTCTATTCTTATACTCGGTCCTGAGCACTTCTTAGAAGGGGGCTATCACAAGTGGCTCCACGTGTCCACTCCCAGGAAAGCACACGAACCACTCTCAGCTACGAAGACGTCGTCGTCGTTATTAGAGAGGAGAGAGCAAGCATTTATATATAATACACCATGCAGAACAAAAACAAAAGCCATCAGGCTTTTTTTTTCCTCCTTGAACGCGACTAGATGCGACACGTACGCTGTTAGATGTGGTTATTCGACGCTGATGAAATATTTATTGTCATTCGGCACAAGTAGACAAAAGGGGAGTAGTTAACACAGCTAATCGAGGAAGGAATATTAGGCGCGAGTTGTCAGCTATGCTTTACTTCTACGAAACTTGGTTGTTATCTTCCCTTTTTTTTTCACTTGTCTGTATGCTAGTGAATGCATGTTGCTTCGGAGAGCTAAGCTTGCGAATACCTTAGGCGTGAAGGGAATCGATGCTGGAGTATCAAAATTAATCGGGACTTGCTCGCCTGTCGAACTAAGTTCGATGCGCAGTGGCAATATTGCAGTTTTGTGAGCAAAATGCAACGGGTTTGATTGGCACCGTGTAAGAAAACGCAGCAATAAATACCGACTAGGAGCTCGGTTCGGCCGTTGGAGTACAGGTAGCGTCCATTTTGAAAGAGAACACGTATTAGGAGAGCATGAGCGACGTTCCCTCCTCCTCCCCCCGCCCCCCTTTCTTCTTCTTCCTTAGGCAAGACCAGAAAATTCAACTCTACGGCAGATGACAGCGTAGAAGATGGCGTTGGGCCTTCGTTAGATACAATCTTAGTCATAATTTCCCAGGCCACAGCTCACACAAAGTTTGGAGCGCATGCCGGTGCTCCTGAAGTAACTTTGACACATGGAAACATTGAATGGTGAAAAACAGTATACCTTTCCTTTTTTAGAACCTTGGAGCTATCGGACCCGGTTACAAGTAAGCCACGCTACAGGGCACGAATTCAACGTGTTCGCGAGCGCTGTGGCCCGGGAATTTCGAGCAAGACTGTGCCTATACACATTTTATGTTTTATTGACATGAATATTAGGAGAGGTTGGCGCCCTTATGGCCGCACAGGCTACTCCTTGTCTTTATTATCACAGCATTTGTCTATTTTTCAATTGCGCGGATGTGTGATCCCCATGTCAGTTGGCGGTCAAAATTAACTACAAGAGCTTTATGCTCTCTTACGAACATCAAAGTTTGCCCATGAAGTGTAAGTTGGAAATTATTCCGTTGTCGTCTGTACGGCTGTCCTTGTGTATGAAAAACTCATGCGTCTTTCTTTTAAAAAGGGGTCGATACTATCAAGATTATCTTGCAGCATTATTTGAATGTTTTGTATAGAGATCCAAAGGTCCATATGCATATGTCATCTGCGTACAAAGAATACTGTAGACCGAACGGTAGAGCGAGAGAGAGAAAACAAGGGTAGGAAAGGCACGGATGTCAACCAGAACAGCATCCGGTTTGCTACCCTACACTGGGGGTGGGGGAAAGTGGAATAGAAAGAGGAACAAAGGGAGAGAGTAAGCACTGAGTACGTGTGGGAGGGACACCATACACAAGGACACTATGAACGGTCTCTCAAGCCCGTGCACTTCAAGTGCTGCACTAGTGCACGCATCGCTTTTCGAGCCAGTGACGGGTGTGGCCACGGTCCGAGTATCTTTGACTCGGTGAACGGTCTCAAGTCCACTCAGTGCAAGTGCACTGAGCCAGCCCTAAACACGTGCGTAGGGCTTGACCTTGTATGCTCTCTCCAAGGCGCGAAAGTTCGTCTTGCATGCATTTGACAACATTGGTAGGCTGTAACGTAAGAGTCCGAGAAACAAAACCGTGTACAGCTGCAACATAGAATGGACTGGTGTACCCCAGTTTTTCCCGCAGAGAAATTTGAAGACCTGAGCAATGGCGACTAACTTCTTCTTCCGATAGACGCAGTGAGGGCTCCACGAGAGGTTGCGGTCAATGATGACGCCCAGAAAGCGATGCGTCTTAACATAGGATACAGCTTGGCCATTGATGGTAACAGGATACAATGACATTTGTTTGCGCGTAAAACCAAGTAATGCGCACTTTTCAGTAGAACCACTGAGGCCTTGTTCTCGGAGGTAAGACGCCGTCATAGTTGCCACCTGATTAAGCCTGACTCTTAGCTGAGGGCGACTCACCGCAGAGGCCCAGATGCAAATTTCGTCGGCGTATATTGAGACATGTACTGTCTGCGGTAGGTAATCCGCTAGTCCTACCAGGACGAGGTTGAACAAAATAGGGCTCAACACTCCATACTTGATGAAATGAGCGCTGCGAAGACGCGGACGAAAGAACACATGTACGACAGACAAGGTGCTACTTCCAACTAAATGTTTTTTGAAGAAACAGAACTTTAAATAGATGCAACCAAGAATGGCCCAACGTGACATCACGACCTCCCTATCTCTTCAGAAAAGCTATTTCTTTTTCAGTAAGCGTCACTGAAGGGCAACTAAGTTCTGTTTCTTCAAAAAACATTTAGTTGGAAGTAGCGCCTTGTCTGTCGTACATGTGTTCTTTCGTCCGCGTCTTCGCAGCGCTCATTTCATCAAGTATGCATAACCAACTCACCCACATCAAGCTTCTGCTACTCAACACTCCACCCTGCGGCACACCACGGCAGATGTAATGGTCTGAAGTTGGGCCGTCTTCTGTCTGTAAGAAAAAACGCCTCTTAAGCCCGGAATACATGGAGCGTTTTTGAGGCAATTTTCGCCTCACGGCGCCGATTTGACGCCCGGCGTCGCGAAAAACGCCCGCCGCCGCCGATCAGGACCGGCTAGATTTTGACGCGGCGCGCACGCGTCTGACGCTACCGGAAGTGCCTGTCGGAGTCACTTCCGTCTGTTTTCGGCGGGAGCGGCCAGCCGTCTCACCGTTCCTTGCCGTCCCTTGAACACTTCGCGCGCGTGCGCTTATCAGCACTATGGCTACGTCGGCGAAAGCTTCACGCGTGGAGTTGAACGACAAACTACAGACATATTAGTGGGGTATTTATTGCATAATTTATTAATTAGAACACAAGCAAACAACATATAAGCATTGTTCGTTCATTTAATGGTAGCCAAAACATTTTTGCCTTGTCTGGGCACACTGCGGCGGCGTTCGCCCCTCGTACGCCTCATGTAGCCTGGCCGGCGTCCCGCCAACGCGTTTATTTTTTGGCGCGCGATAATCGCAGGAGAAAAACGCCCCATATAGCCCCCGCTTTAGTCAAGTAGTCCCGAATCCATTTATATATTCCGCCACCAACTCCAACAGCCTCAAGTGAGTTCAGTATGGCCTCATGGGCGATGTTGTCGTATGCTCCTTTTATATCTAGAAAAAGTGCCGCAGATAGGCGCTTGAGGCTTTTTTTGATTTTGGACCCATGTTACGATGTCAATGATGTTGTCGATGGACGTGCGACCTCGACGAAAGCCTGGCATGGCGTTCGGAGAGATGTTGAATCGTTCTAGGTACCTTTCCAATCGAGCAAGAATCATTATTTCCATCACTTTGCCGACGCAGCTCGAAAGCGCAATCGGACGATATGATGATATCTCAAGCGGAGACTTTCCAGGTTTCATAATGGGGATCAAGCGGCTCGATTTCCATTCTTTAGGAAAGGCGCCGTTCTGCCAAGACTCATTGTAGTAGTTGAGCAGCTCATCACGTGCGTCATGTCCAAGGTGGCAAGATGGCAGCATACGTGATGCCATCAGGTCCTGGTAACGAAGAACGCCTGCAGGTCGCCAACGCAGCATCGAGCTCTTCGAGTGAAAATAGCACATTTATTTCTGGTACACGTGCCTCAGGGATCTCATTCAATGCTGAGGCAGTAATGATGGCCACGGACCCAGCAACCCGTGCACAGAACTCTTCAGCCACCTGAAGTTCCGAGCGGAGTTGGTAGAGGGCCAGAGCAGCGAAGGGCTTCCTTTGATGCGGAGATGAGCGAGGACCCCTAACCATTCTCCATATGTGCGAGAGCGATTTTCGGGGATCAATCGACTGATAGTTTTCCATCGCTTATCTTCCAATTTAACCATGCGATGCTGGACTTTCTTTTGTATGCGTCGTGAAGCCCCCAGTTCCAAGACGGACTTCGTGCGCCGATACTTCCTCTCCGCCTGTCGGCGTGCCGCACGCAGCCTCTCCAGTTCCATGTCCAAGTCTGTTCGTCTTGCTGACCTTGTGAGTGAGCAGATGGATGTTTTCAATGCCTCTGCGATTGCTTGTTCGATAGTGTGTGAAAGGCCTTCCCGACATGTGTCATCCATATCCTTCTTAAACTTTGACCAAGCAACTGTACGCAAGACAGTAGAGGAGCGTTGCTCAACTCCTCTAATCTTTATGTATGTTGGAATATGGTCGCTTTCATGCGTTTCGATGTCTGTAAAACATTGGACGCTCGAGGCAAACCGCCGTGACGCCAAAGTTAAGTCCAAGCAGCTACTATAGGTCGTGCCTCACAGAAATGTAGGGCTGCCGTCATTCACACAGCTCAAATCATGGTCGGCAGCAAAGGAGGCAAGGCTCTTAAATTTGGAGTCAATTTTAGTGCTTCCCCATAGCTGGTGATGCGCGTTGAAGTCACCTGTGATAACTCAGGGGCCATTGTTCATAAGTAATATTTTCCTAATCGTTCGCCGTCAAAGTGAGCCGCTGGGGATATGTAGGCTCCAATTAGTGTAAATGACATATTCTTCTTTTGGACATTTAGGCAGACATATTGGTTGTCGTCATGAGGCTCTATCGCTTTAGCTACATATGTTAAGTCCGTGTGGATGTAGATGATCACTTTCGTGCTCGCACCGCATGTGGACGAGACGAAAGATTCATAACCAGACAGTCTGAGTGGAGTTGATGTATTCGGTTCGCAAATGACCAGTATGGGGAAGCGATTTGTAAATATGAATTGGCGAAAGTCTGATATACGGGTCCTTAGACCCCTGGCATTCCACTGAAAGATCGACGCACTTTTAAGTTCAGGGTGGAAGGGGACTATTGGTGGAACCATGATGCTTAAACGATGCTAGCAAGCACTGGATTTAGTGCATCCAGTATTTGCAGAGCGCTTCGAGCTGCTGGTGTTTGCAGCTTGTTCAGTATAATGCGCATTGTATTAATTAGCGATTGCAGCATATCAGCCACCTGCCTGTCTTGGTCGCACATATCGCCGGCAGTAGGCGTCGGGCGTTAATTGTCCAGCGAAAGTTTGCTGGGATTCTATTGGTGAATGTTGTCGTTTCGGTAGAGCCGGCCAAGATTCGGCAGATGTGGTCTTCTCAGTGGACTTGCTCTTCGCGGTCCTTTCCACATTGTCTGGCCTAGGCGGTGGAGGAGGAGGTGGTGTTGTAGGAAGTGGCATGCGCCTTCCTTGAGGAGCCGTCCTTGAGGAGCGCCGGCGACGTGAACGTCGCTTCCTGATTTTATCGGCGGCTTCGCGATGAGATGAATGATCTCTCGCCATCTCTTTCAAGATGGCCATTTCCTTCTTAATATGTGGACATTTCTTGGATGAAGCTTCATGTGATCCTCCGCAGTTTGAACACTTCATTACAGTCGCGCCACATTTATCTGCAGCGTGGGGCTCTCCGCAGCGGGGGCACGCTGCTTGATTTTCGTAGACGCTGTTCACGTGTCCCAGTTTCATGCATTTGCGGCACTGAAGAGGTTTTGCAATGAAAGGCCGCACTGCATGTCTGAAGTGTCCCACCTTAACATGCGAGGGTATATATTTACCCTTTAGTGCTATTTCCACGGAGCGTGAAAGCCTAGCCGCTTAATATCAATGATTACCTCATCATCGGCTGGCTTGATAAGAATCGGCAAATCATTGTTAAGGATGGCGACGTCTTCGTCGTAGATAACGCCGGTGACTACGTCAGATCCCAGAAGGATGTAAGAGCGCACCTGAATGCCATCGAGGTCCGTTACGCTGCGTAGAGTGGTAAAAGCAGCCGCATGCTGGACATCAACCGCCAGTAGATTTTTTCGGGTGTTCACTCGAATGTCCGATATTTCATTTGGCACCAGGGCTTCCAGTAACATCGACACAGATGGCCTGTTAAGTAGCTTCGTGTTGACGGTGGGAAGCAAGGGCACAAATATGATGGTATTGGCGTCCGGCCTTTGCGTGTGTCTTACTGTTTGCGTGCTTGACGATGAGGGCGTCCTGGTGTTTCTTCTCTTCGCTCTGCGGCTCTGCACAAGCTGGAAGTCGTCATCGGAAGGGTCCTCACTGCTGAGAGAGTAGACATGGGTGTCCTCGCTGTCGGTGTCGCTATGCTGACCGATCCGCTTCCCGGAGGCGGCCGCCGCTGACGCCGCCGTCGCCGGCAGACGTGCGGGGTCGTCCACTTGCATCACGACCGAGCAGGGAGCGAGGACCAGTGGATGAACTTAGGTTTTCACAGAAATAAACCACAGCTAGAAAGAACAGCGCTGTATCAAAAGACACTTCGTCGTCGTCCAAACGGTAGTTCTTGTGGTAAGGCTGCCATGACACAGTTAAATAAAAACAGACTGCGTGATGCTGTGATAATTACTCTCCTTCATTTGTTTCCATAAATATTTTTCTTTCGTTCAAGAAATTTGATATCCCTCGTAGTTTCCGACCGTGTAGGCCTAGCTCTAACATAACGGAAAGGACATGTATGTGACTTACTGTCGAATGCTCTCTGAATGTCTAAGAATACTGCTATTGTCACATTTCCACACATTCGTTCATATTCGACGCATGTGACAATGCATAATACTGCATCCATTGTACACCGATTTTGTCGAAAACCGGTCATGTAGTTGGAAAACACATTTGTGTGTTCACACTACCATTGCAGTCGACTGTCTACCATCTTCTCCATTAGTTTGCAAAAAAAGCTTGTGAGACTTACGGGTCCGTATGGAGTCAAGAAAAAGGGTAGTCTTTCCTAGTTTTAGTACTGGAATTACCCGAGCGAATTTCCATGCATCTGGAAGAGTCTCTCTTATCCAGATATCATTAAATATCTCCAAAAGAGCTATTTCTCCTGCTGGATCAAGGTTTTTTAACACATAAGTAACACCGTCTGCGCCTGCAGTGGTCTTTGTACGGCAGGACGTAAGAGCACATTTCGATTCCTCTAAACTATACTCACAGTCAAGTTGACGGTGTTGTGACATGAAAGACGCAGGAACCTTCTGCTCTGCTAGTGTTCTGGAACTTGTAAAGTGTAGGCAAGTAAACGAAATTCCTGGTCTGGATAGAAGTTGACAGAATTCGTCAGCGACAGATGTTTCCGGTATGCTTCGAGCTACGCCAAGGGCTCGGAAAAGATGGCTATCGGTAAATAGACCACTAAAAGATCAGACAACTGACCATATTCTGGGAGCTGGAGTGAAAGGAGACAACAATGCACAGTATTCTCGCCTCTTCTCGTACCTAATTTTTGTAAGCGTCTGCGCGATGTTGACTGAACTTTCTGTGCCATCTTGTAGTCATCCAGTTTTCCGCGGCGGCGGTAAGCACGTTCTGCGCGTCTTCTAATTGCTCTCAGACATTCATGTCCTCTGTAAACTGCAGCGTATTCATTTGAAACAATGACTTGCTTTGTGCAGATCTTGTAAGATTCTCACAATATATTCACAAAACTTTGAAAGCTCGGATTTTCGCCCAATGAGTTACTTAAATGGTGACGAAAACTTTGCCAATTAGTATATCTTGAGTAGCACCGGGTCCCCTCCCTCCGTATGATGCGATGTTTTACCTGGATCGGAAAATGATCACTACCGTGCGTTTCTATGTTCGTTGACCATTCAACGCCATCAAGAAGGTCTTGTGAGCACAGCGTAACATCTATACAGCTTGAGTAACCAAACTCCCGGAAGAACGTTGGAGAGCTGTCATTTAACACAATAAGGTTACTTTGTTTCTGCGGCATACTCTATAATGCTTCCACGGGAATCGTTATACTCACTGCCCCAGATGACGTTATGTGCGTTGAAGTCCCCGCAAACCAGCACATGTGAGTTGCGATACCAAACACATTCACCGAGCTGTCTACTGATATTTGGCTAGCACATTGTAGATAAAGATTGATCACTGTGATGCTTGTATTTCTAAAATATATCTTGCATGCTACGAACTCCGGTATATTTAAATCGCTCGACTGTATTAAATAGGACGGCAGGTCCTTTCTCACGCATAACATCGCTCTGCTACTTCCAGCAATGCGCGATGATTTATATACAACGTAGTTTGAAAGACGCAAGTTATCTCGTACGCTTGCCTCCTGTATACGTAACACAGGAAAGTTATGTTGAGCTATTTCTCTAAGTTTGCTTCTTTCACCGCCTTTTGTTTTGCTTTGTTGTTGTAGTTTTATTTTTGTTTTTGTTTTTTTAATTAGCGGGGTCGGCCATCACATTCACGGGGCGCCCTACGCTCATTTTCTGGTACGTCACTCAATGAACTCAGTTCCGCTGGTCACACTGTTGTGACGAGATCATAATCTGTATCAGTTTTTTTTTTGGAACGTGGGATGAACGCATATCACGCGCCTTAATTAACTGCGCTGCCACTCGTATAAAGCTCATATTTTTAATCGACCGTGTTTTGCCCTTGCCCAGAGGAGCGGTCCTTTGTTATTTTATTTTCACGTGCCCATTATAACACGACCGAGTGCTAAACGAGCAAAAAGTAACGTTCGCGTATCTAAGTAACAAAAAAAAATGCTGTTGTGAAACGCGTTCGGATGGAAGACACGCCCTTATGACGGCAACTTCCTGTACACCCTCCGTTTTTTGACAAGGGCGATGTGCGGAAACGAGCCTTTTATTATTAATGCCCGTCGATACGTCATTATAACGTTGTTAATTGCTTGCGCGTGCCCGTGCCATGACATTCATTTCTGAGTCACACAACGTGACTGAAGGAGCACAAATGTGCAGCGAAGCGAAGCACAGACAGACAGACAGACAGACAGACAGACAGACAGACAGACAGACAGACAGACAGACAGACAGACAGACAGACAGACAGACAGACGGACGGACGGACGGACGGACGGACGGACGGACGGACGGACGGACGGACAGACAGACAGACAGACAGACAGACAGACAGACAGACAGACAGACAGACAGACAGACAGACAGACAGACAGACGGACGGACGGACGGACGGACGGACGGACGGAAGGACGGACGGACAGGCTGAGAAAAGACAGTGATGTTATTAATTCCCCAAGAAGGCGTTTAATACAGTGCCAGTCACACAACGCATTTGGGACGTATACTTTCGAAGCAGCGGCAACGAATGTACAGTCGGCGTCACCCTTATGTAGAGCGCGGGAACGGCGGCTGCCAGGGCGCCATGGAGCCAGCAGCGACGTCTAACGGTAGTTGCTGGGCCTAAACGTGCCTAGCAGCTACCGTTAGACGTCGCTGGCTGCCTTAGGAGCGCCCTGGCGGCTGCCGTACCCGTGCTCTACACAAGAGTGACGCCGACTGTACTCATTACGGACCATACGCAGGCCGAGAGGCGCTCTTCGTGGTTGCTGCATGTGGCAGCCACGCACAAAACGTTCCGGCCATTATTTGGGCGAGGGTACAACGACCTGTATGTTTGAAATAGACGCTGCTAGATAATATAATATATAACATATAATATAACATATAATATATTAGGCGTTACGCTGGGCGCGGCGCCATTATGTAGCTTGCCATACAGAATGTATCGAGTAGCCATAGCACGCCACGTAGCTGGTTCGGGTGAGTGAGTGAGTGAGTGAGTGAGTGAGTGAGTGAGTGAGTGAGTGAGTGAGTGAGTGAGTGAGTGAGTGAGTGAGTGAGTGAGTGAGTGAGTGAGTGAGTGAGTGAGTGAGTGAGTGAGTGAGTGATATTACCATCACAAATGAAACGAGCAGCGTTAAGTAACTGCCTAATATGCGGCAATTGTACCGCAGTTTTTATGTGGGCAAAAAAGTCTCCCCATTTTGCTTAAAACTTTTTTCGTATTCATTGCGTCGTGAGCCCTCGGACTCAGTTCAATACATAGTCTAACGACACACGACCAACATAGATGGCTCTTTTTCTTTAGTGCAGTGCGGTTCCTCGGCCAATACACTCAGCGAATTAGCTAATAGGGCAAACATTGAGCTTTAATTGCCGCAGGCTGTGGCTGTAGAGCTCTGCTAAAGTAAAGTGCGCCGCTTCGCGTATATGCTGGCTGGTGTGTACGTATTTCGCCGCCTGAACGGGCTACCCATCCAGACATTATGCAAATCACTCACACACATTTTTCACACACTAATTCGCAATTCTTAAGGTCAAATGTCTGCAATGTAGTATTGCTCACAAAAAAAAAGGGGGGGGGGACTTTAACAATGCCATGTTCTTTTAGGGCCGACATGGAACATTCGACTTCCGCTCCCCGAGCACATTTGGCGTCTATTTATTTCCTAATGCGGCGACAGCGCGCGAGCGTGCGCGTTTGCATCCACGTGAACACCCGCATGTGTACAGCCGCATCTATTCCACTCTATACGCCTGCACGTGTACGCGTACGCACGCGTGACGCGCGTATGCACTCACGTGCTACGCGTGGGCATGCTACACATATACACCGAGTTGGCTTTTCCGGCTGAATCACTCTGACGCCGGTGCGTAAATGCGCAATCTATGCACATAATTTCGCACGCTTTGCTCAAGTCGACTCACACTATATACGTAGCCGAAGAGCGAGGTCCTTGCTGCGGCGACCCTGACATTTACCGCCTGGCGCCAGCCACCACAGCGCTTGTAAAAAAGCTCACGAGCCGTGTCAAAAGAAAAAAAATTATATATGCATATAGCATAAACATATTAGAAAACCGCCGTTGCGCAAACATAGTGCGCTTGCAAGTCGCAGCATGCATTTTCTTAGCGGGAAGGGACAAAAGCGCAAAGGCGGATGATGCCCAGTCGCACAAGCCGCACAAATGAGCTCGGTTAATTTAGGTAAGTGCGGTGCCCTCGTGAGACTCAGTTTACTGCGTGCGGTGGCAATCCGAAATTTTTCGTGGAATGTCAGACAGCGATGATAAGCGTTTGTTTACGTATATTCACACCGGTAACAACGCGCACGTCTAGTCACGCATCTCACTGCACGCATGGGGCGAATCCCTGGTTACCATTATAACTTTGTTAAGCAGGGTAAGGGGTGCAAATAATTTCTGAACTGTGTATCCGGCTGCAACAGAACCTATTTCGTCCATTTGTCAGCCGTTATTAAAAGTCAGATGAAGCGTCAGTCTTGCACGTTCGAGATGCAGGAATTCAACTGCACGAAAGCCGCATAATCTTAAAGAATGCGGACAGTGTCAGTACACGCTTCAGAAGCTTGGACGATATTGGGCCACACAAAGTATGCACGAGTCGAGATTTGAACCTGGGACCTCTTACTTTGCAGCATAAGGCCATAGCCAATGCGCCGTTCTGGTGGGTAGGCTGGCAAGTGAAGAAGCTGTGCAGCCCACCGACAGCCCGTACTGCCCTAGAAATAGCCCTCAGTGCTAGGAGACCACGAGGACGTTAGACGACCACCTGTCTCTCCGATGCAGTAGGGAGCCAGCTGGGTGCACGAGTTGGAGCCGGCAAGCATGCAGATTACGCGGGTTTTCGGCAGCGCCACCGACTAAAGTGTTTCGGCCCAGGAGACCGGGAATGGCGCGTCACCTGGTTGCGGCGCTATACCGCGGATGTGTACCGCAGGGCGCCACGACGACACGATGGGGGCGCGCCGGGCGGGCGTGACATTTGCCGGTTGCGATGGCGGCCTTGGGCGAGAGAGAGGCTGCGGCGCGGCGGTGGCGCCCTTGGATTCTGCAGCCGCCGCGTCGTGCAGCGTCGTCCCTTGAACTGCGACGAAGTTGCGCCGGGTGGCAACGCTGTCGTCGCGCGGTCACGCCCGCCTGGTTTCCCGCAGCGCCAGGAAGCGGCCCATCACTTACGTTACCTCGCGAGGAACGGCGGTCGCGTGGGCGCGCACAAACACAAACACACGGGCGCGAGCGCGGTTCTACGCAGCGCGCCTACAGTACGCGCGTAGAGTGATGGCGCGATTAGGAGAGAATTACGGCCGCCCGTCCTAAGCGTTAAGTGGCGGCCGTATACGCGCCACGGCTGCAGCAGAGAAGCGAAGCACTGGAACGAACCAGCATTCGCTTTAAAAGAGAGCGCAGTACCAAAATTTTGCTGTCGAGATTTTTGCACCGGCTCGCTAGAGTTTCCCTCGCGATAAAACTAAAGCGGCTACGTAAACTGCTGCGTTAAACCAGGCGGGGAAGGGTTTAAACGAGAATGCACGAGTCTTGCGGACGCGGACGGCTTGGCGGCTTTGAGAGGAAGTTGCATGCTTGCGACGTTCGCTTACGTTATACCGTCCGCTTACTTTCGCGCTTAACAACTTCGTTCTCCGCTCGCTGCCTACTTTCGCAGTAATTCAGCCTTAGTGTAGTTTGTGTTCTGCGCCTGTGAAGTGTAGCTTTCTGTTTCCTACACAGCATAGCAGCCACTTTTACTTGAACTTCTGCTTTCCAGTTTCATACACGCATATTTTCCTCGCGACAATAGAGAACGTTGCTCTAAAAGATAGTAAGTACAACAAAATGTGCCTTCTTGGCAGCAGTATCCGCGCACGCTTCCACCTGCTACGGGATACGACCAGTGCAGGGACGTCCCCCCTTCCTTGGTTGCCTTTTCACTTATGTTGTTCACAGAGGAAATAAATCTTTAAGGACTCTGCTCGGGTGGTCCGAGTCCAAATCCTGCTGCTGGTGAAATCGTGCGGAGAAGGCGTTCGTTGGCTACGGTATACAGCAATGCTGCGCTGGCACCGCAAACTATGCAAAGGGCTACAGAAGAGCGCACGCGCCGAAGGCAGCCTGCCACGAGCCTGTGCCGATGGCGCCGCGCTTAGGCGTTATCTAGAGAGCATTCGGTTCTCTCGCCGCCCCTTCTCTCCCCCCCCCCCACCAAAAAAAGAAATAAAAGACATAAATTAATAAAATAAGCGTAAGCGCGCTCCTGCTCGTTCATGCACGCCCACTCGCACAACGATGCACGCTCGTATGAAAACAAAGTGGCGCTTCGCACCACTCGCCTCGGACGCGTAATTAATGTCTCTCCGTCCGCGGGACCACAGGACGGAGTTCGGTGCGCCCAGCACCTCAGAGTGGCACGCGCTCCCACGCTGAGGTGCCTCGGGCATTCCCTTCGCTCGAAGACGGTGCGCGCGCCCGGCCGCGTTTTTTGTCAAAGCCTCGCGCGCGGAGGAGAAATTCACGCCGCCGAGACGAACAGTATGCGCAGCAGCCGAGCAAGGGGGGGCAAGGGAAGTTGACCGCGCCTGGCGAACCCTTTTAAAACATCGTCCCCGTTGCTCCGAACCGCGCTGCGGGTTTGTGGAGGTCCTCGTAATAGCTCTTCTGTGCACGTTGACGGAAATTGCGACAGCGCGAGTTGTTGACTGAGCGTGCGGAGCTCGAGCTCCCGCATCCGTATAGTTGCGGCTTTGAGGGAGGCCATGGCAATCAGTGCGGATAGACTTTACGCGCTCTTAGCGCAGCCACACGATTCAAGCAGCCGCTAGAGCTAAAGGGCGCACTTGCTGCGTCTGGCGACTTTGCGTGTTCTTGGAGCTTTGCCAACTTGCGCGGTGACTTTCTCAGACTTTCTCCTCTGCCTTTTCCTGCGAAGTCGAACGACAAGTTACGATTATAATCGGTTGGATGCGACGCGTTCATGGCCAACGTCAGCCACGGTACATCATGTAGGGGTACGCGTTGCCAAGGCCAGCGCAAGTGAACGGACAAAAGGATCACCGTCCGTGCGAGCCTAAAGTGGTTGAACGATGGACCAGTCTCTCATTAAGCAGATAGAGAGATAGAGAGAGAGAAAGAGGAAAGCAGAGTTGTGAACAGGGTGCACCTTCAACCAGACAACGAGAAGTCTATGCGAGGCGAAACTTTGTCGAAATGATTGATTAAGTGCTGCACAGATATATCGGCGAAGAGTAATTCGTTTAGTTTCGTCCTATGCAACGTGCAGTCTTATGCAATCTACACGTTTGTTCAACACAAGGGGCACAATATTAATCATATGAAATTTTTCTGTCTATTAACTATACCACTCACAAGCTATGCCGAAATGCAAACACCAAACCAGGTGCATGCGTGCTGTCAGACGCCTACACAGCGATGTCACGAGGACGAAGGTGTTGTATATGATGCTTGTCGAGGAAATAATGGCGACGACAGGTGCATGGACAGTGAATTACGACACATGTACAGCTACATATACAGATTCTGTACCTCTTGTGTCACAGCTAAGGGCACATACACATTCTGGCAAGTAGGCCAACAGTAGGCACTCACACAGTGACACTTAACGAATGGCTAAATCAAAGAGTATCAATTAATTTAAAGAATTTGTTGAATGTAATGAGCTATTCTAGTACGACGTCAGTGTGCAGTAGGGATATCTGTGAGCCTACGTTATATATTCCGGTTATATGTACGATTTTAAAATTCTTATTTATTCAGTACTGCCAGCCGCCATTTGGCATCCAAGGCAGGAGCGGTACAGTCCCTTTGGTGGGCATCAAGATGCCGCAAAGCAAGCATGATGGCTAACACTAATACAAAAGCGAACACTGCATTCATAAAAGAGAAAAGCAATCACTTTGGTGGATGTCGCGATGCAGCAAGGCAAACATAATAGCAACCACTGATACAAAAACGAACACTGCATTAATAAAAGTCAAAAAGCACAGAAATGAACATAGGCATACTAAGTTTACAGCGAAGACATGAGAGCAGATAGGAAATATTTTTGATTTGTCATGCTCACTACGTCATGCGCGCGCCCATTCCATTCAGATGTCGTTTTAGGGAAAAAAAGAAAACTGGTAAGCTTTCGTTCGGCACCATGGAACTACGATTGTCGAGTTATCTTTGCTGCGTGTTGGGCGTGCTGTGTTGTATTTCATGTAGGCCACAAAATTCATTTTTGTTTCATTATTTACGATACTATGCAGCATATTTAAGCGGTGCAACCTGCGGCGGGATTGAAAAGTTTGAACTTCTGATCGCCTCAGTAGGTTAGTGACGGAAACGTGTGTTCTGTATGCGTTGAAAATAAATCGAACAGCTTTCTTTTGCATTCCCTCGATACGGTTTATGTCTACTTGGGTTCAAGAATCCCGAACGACGTCAGCATATTCCAGCATTAGGCGTATTAGTGTTGTGTAGGCTGTTAGCTTCGTTTTACTTATGCAGTGCCTCAGACTATTTCTTTATAGCCAAAGCCTGTTGGACGCCTTCGAGACTATTTGCCCGATATTTGAGCTCCAAGTTGGGCTACTGTCGTATACGACTCCCAAGTATTATTTATTATTAACCCCAAGTATTATTTGTTTGGTTAACATGCAGCACAGGAGGTGTACTTATTGGCACTGCTTTATCGGCCAGCATACAGGGCTTATACAGGCTTTCTTGCTGGTACTTTCATTCCATGCACATATAACTTTCGCATATGTACCCACAAATATATACGCCAAGATACCGACCGACCCAGCCGTGCCAGCAGCAGCAATAGCGGCAACAACGCATAAATGTACCTGCTATATGAGCCTTATATAATAAATTTTGCATATCTATGGTCGGTGAGAACCTAATGATTACAAACAAGCTCCACCCACAAAAAACCCAGTGTCCCTATCCTTCACCTACGAAAGAATGCCTTGGCCACCAGGAGCCCACTCCTGGTGGCCAAGGCATTATATACAAGGCAAATTATATACAACCAATAATGTTCGCTTATTTGCCTAGCGCTAAGCGGTTCTAAGTGTTTAAAACAGCTGTTTCCTCCGTACAGATCTGTCTTTCTGTCACTGGTTTCAAGATGAAATATGAACGTCTAGGCAAATTTTACGGGGGTTCCTGATATCGCTGTTCAGCTAAAGGTAACATTTCAGCTTGGCACAACTACTTTTATTTTCCAATATGCCTAGCATTTACATTAGCAGAGCAAAGTCGTTAAGCTGCGAGCCAACTCCAGCTGGTGCGACTCTCTTTCAGAGGTGGAGAGCAGGTTGGGGGGGGGGGGGGCGGGGGGGGGCATTCTGTAAGTGTCCACCTGATTCAGTTCTGATTGGCTGGGCTGGGGTACGCGTTCAGACAGGCACGTTCAGCCAATGAGCGCTTCAGCAACAGACAAAATGACCATATCCGCTAGGTGGACACTTATACAATAGTCCCCTAGGTGCTCTGCGTTTTTTTGCTAGGAGTTTGTAATTCTGAGGTTGTCACCGACTATATCCGCGAGAAGCCCGCGAATACACGCAAAGTGCAAAGGAGCTTTTCATGTTATTTTCCAATTTGCTCATTAACACTTTTCATCTAATTATAGGATTTGAGAAGTTGGTTAGTTAATTAAGACTAATTATCTAACTGGCGGAATACCAAAAATAATCTGAGCTTGTGCAAGCGAAGGCAAACATTACCGTGGTTCTGTCCAGCTACGTGGCATTTGCACATTTGTAAATCTTGGTGCGTGATAGTTGGGACACCTCTTCTATATATATATATATATATATATATATATATATATATATATATATATATATATATATATATATATATATATATATATATATATATATATATATATATATATATACCCTGACCCTGACCCTGACGAAGATCGGTCCACCGATCGAAACTGTCGAAATTAAATACTTGTTCTGTTTACCTTGTAGCACCACTCAAGTTCTATATATATATATATATATATATGTGTGTGTGTGTGTGTGTGTGTGTGTGTGTGTGTGTGTGGTTATATACATATGTTTTAAAGGTTGCTTGTGGTTCAATTCTGGTTTATGAGCCGGTCTACTCTAAGTGACGGCCACTTCCTGTAAAAAAAAAATTGAAATGCAAAATCGACTAATTCACAGAAATTCACTAATTATTTATTAAACTAATTACATTTTGACCCATATTGCATTTTACAAATTCTTTCGGTGGACTTCGCAAGGCGGATCCACTTGGAACGAATTCTCAGGACGACACCAGTTTCGCGATATAAATTCCCGAACTTCGCGGAGAAATGCATTGGCGTTTCAGTTACTTGTGTGCTTCGGTGCATGAAACGACGTTTTCTTAAGAAGTTAATAATCTGGTTAATAGCAACCATTCTCTAGCAAACCAAGCCTGCTTCGCATTACGTAAGCATCAGCTGGAGTGGAGTCTGCTTATTTGAATACGTCGCCACTCTTATCAGTGGTTAGACAGCTGTGTGTGCGTATGCAGTTATTCCTGTGTGTCACTGTGCAAGTGGTGGTGTACGGAACGCCAACTGGGATTACAATTGGGCTTTCGTTCTTTTCTGCTCTCATTCTTCGCGGGGAAACGCATAAATATCCAACAGTGACGTGCGCCGAGAGCCCAGTCTTTCGACAGTATCGGGAACTTGAACGCCACAGAAAAGCTTTATATTGTTTTCCAGGAAGCAGGACAATCAACATCTGAACTACAAGGGTCTTAAAAACGAGAGAAAAAAAATTGAACAAAAGAAAGAGGAGCAGGGACACCAGCCAGCAGCTCCTAGATGTCAGGCCTGTGCACTCTGCTCCATGACATCATGCTGCATATACTTGGACCGAAATTTCCATTGCCAAGCCTGCGTGACGAAAGCGGTGACGTCAAAGTCAGTGCGGATTACTCAGGAGCGTCCCCATTAGATTCTATGGCAGTCCGACAAGGTAGCATGACATCATGGATCGAAGTGCACCGGCCTTGTGCTATCTAGGAGGCGTTGCCCCAGCTCAACGTCGGCACGAGGTCGCTCAGAAAGCGGCGCGGCGGTATAGCATATAAATACCGCGGGGTATAATTGTATCAAAAAACGTCTAAATTTTTACTGAAACAATTGACAGCGCCAAACGGCACGAACTACACATGAAAGATACATGGACAAGCGCTGTTTTAGCGATCTGCAGTTCGTGCCGCTTCGCGCGGTCAATAGTTTCAGTTTCAGGACCAACGTGCCCAACGTGGCGTCCTTTCGAGGCAAATTTTTACGCCTGCCGGCGTTACTCGGCCACTGCTCGCGCAGCTGGCGCTCGCTCGTCAATCCCTGCGCTCCTATTTCCAGCGCGAGGAGCCCCGTAGCCTGGATATAGCGACCGCCGAGCAGGGCGCTGGTTCCACTTCCGCGCATCGTTGCAGCTGACGTAAACAGCGGGTTCGACGACGTTGCGAGCCCGTGTGTACCCAAGATGCCCTCGAACGTGAAACAGCGACCCCCCCCCCCCCCCTCGAGTTTTACGTTAAGCACTTTCACAATCGGGCTCTGCCTTCATTTTTAAAGCGAAGCTTTGTTTGCCTTTTGTCTCAACTTTCCAGGCGCTGCTGGTTTGATGGTCTTGGGCGCGTGCCGCCGGGTTTCTCGCAACACCACCAGATGGCGCGTTGCTGGGTTATAGTGGAGATACAGGGCCAAGAAATGCCTCGGGTAACAGAATATAAATACCTTGGTATATGGATAAACGAAGGCAATAGATGTATGGAAACACAGGAAAAAAACATAACAGTTAAGGGGAAGAGAAACTCAGCCACGATGATACAATAGGTACGATAGGGATACAGTAGGTACGAGGTCCTCCGAGGTATGTGGTAAAGTGTAATGGTTCCAGGACTAACTTTTGGAAATGCGGTTGTTTGCTTTAAATTAGCGGTACAATCAGGACTCGACGGGAACCAAAGGTCAGTGGGTCGCATCGCATCCGGCGCTCACGGGAAGACTACGAATGAAGCTGTGCAAGGGGATATGGGCTGGACTAGTTTTGAAGTGAGGGAAGCTCGCAGTAAAATTGAATATGAAGAACAGCTGAGGAATATGGAAGAAAGTAAATGGCCTGGGAGAGTGTTCAGGTATCTGTACAGGAAAAACATTGATTCACAGTGGAGGAAAAGAACTAGGACGCTTACCAGCAAATATGCGGCCTGTAGGGTGGGCAACACAGCAACAAAGAAGGTCAAGCGGACAGTCAGAGAGGCTGAAATAATCTCATGGGTGGCGGCAATGCAAAAGAAACCTGCCATGAGTAACTACTTAAGAGAAAAAAAAAAACGAAATCAGGAAAGAAACCATTTATGATAACTCAGAGGGAAGCTCATTACTTTTCGAAGCGAGATCGGGATGCCTTAGTACACGCACCTATAAAGCGAGATATAAGAAGGAAGAAGAAGCATGTGCTTGCTGCGGTAAAGCTATGGAAACAACGGAGCATGTTTTATTAGAATGTGAAGAAGTCTACCCAGCGGTCGATTTGAGGCACCACTGGCCTCCTTGAAGCCCTTGGGTTCAGCGGGAGCAGCGGTAAAGCAAACATGTCCGCAATAGGGGATCAGAAAATTTGGGAGTGGTAGTTAATAGTGTTTTTTTGTTCTTTTTTCATTGTTTAACCTAGGTAGGACATTAGGCAGTATAATAGCTAGAGCTTGGTGGCGCAACCCACCGCCCCGTTCCAAAGGGGACGCTCACAACATCCATCCATCCATCCATCCATCCATCCATCCATCCATCCATCCATCCATCCATCCATCCATCCATCCATCCATCCATCCATCCATCCATCCATCAATAATAATAATAATAATAATAATAATAATAATAATAATAATAATAATAATAATAATAATAATAATAATAATAATAATAATAATAATAATAATAATAATAATAATAATAATAATAATAATAATATGTGCGACATGGACCACAGAATAGTGTACACAAGAGCACGGGTGTACACTATCTGGGATTGCGCTGATTAAACATGTTTGTTGCTACCGATTAACCTTTAGGACTACAGTCGGGTAGACAATTTTTCCCTGTCATAAATTCGCACAGTATTGTCAAACAAAATAATGGCCTACTAGTTTTGTCAGTCGAGGCGCGGGCCCTGTTCGTAACCGTGTGGTTAGAGAAGACGTAGACCTCTTGATCGTGCTGTCGTGGTTACCACGGCGAGACAGCCGTTTAAAGCAAAGCGAAAAAGAAAACATCACCTTTACACCTTCCTTCTTGCGCAAACTATATCGCACAAAAGTATAACGACCCTCTGCTTCTTGTTATTATTATTATATTATTTTCTTGCTGCATTTACTTGTGCTCGAGTCATGAGTTCATAGGAGTCACTGCTTCGCATTTAAGACGTATTTATGAATGAATGAATGAATTATATTTGATCCATTGACAGAAGACGAGCGGCAGGAGGCGAAAAAAACAAACAAAAAACGACACAATAGTTCCGATGTGTCTGAGCCCCATCAGTATGGTGTCATGCATTTACCTCAATTTCTCGGTTACTGCAGCTCTGTTCGCGACTATATTGATGCCTTAGACGTTCTAGAGCATTGCTTTATCACTTTAACTTGACTTCATAGTAATCTTTAGTGTAGCATTAAAGGTAACATGTGCTGTAGAACTCGCGTGAGCTCGCCCAACGACGTGCACTACTGGTTTCTGAAGCTCGATAGGGCAGAGTCGTTCCTTGTCATCTGTCGGTGGCAACCTGTACACAATACACACGCCTAGTGTACATACGCGCACATTCTAAATATGTTTATCTTCAAGAGAGAGAGAGAGAGAGACGAAACATAATAAAAGAAAACACAATAAAAAAGGAACGAGCTTCACCAGAAAAAAGTCTGGTTTAAAATTAAAAGAAAAAGCGATTTAAAGGGAGAAAAATATCAGTGAAGATATGGAAATCGGTGCGCAAAATTCTGAGGCGGTACGTGTCAGTCTATTTCAAAGGCCGGTAAACTGCAGGAAGCGAACTGGGTGCCTTTAGCGCATCCGTCCGTTGTGATCACTGTCCCGCTATATCTTGTGTTAACAGTGGCCGGTTGTCCAGCGTCTCTAGCATGGTACACAGCACCTACCTCCGCGCGTTATCGTGGGTGTATGCATAGAACGTGCGCGATCGTTCCATGATACCTACAACAAGTGTCACGGAGAGTTCTGTCGGTTCATTGAATAAGAAAAGAATATGACTGGGTAAAGCAGAAACCAAGTCACAGGTGGTACAACAAAGTATCTCCAACATATATTCAACATATCTGAAATAACATGGCTAACAATGGCACGGAGCAGCAGTCGCTGCGCTCGCGTGCTCCTTTCGCGATGTACTCCGCAAATGTTCGGTTGCCAGAAACTTGAGCGACCGGCGCCTGGCAACATTCACTTTATTTTTCTGAAAAGGCTGTTTGTGTTCGGTCGTTGCCAAACCTTTCTTTCTGCTTTACTTCCTTTTTCCTTAGCTACAACTCCCCTTTTCTATTCCCTCCTTCCTAAAGAGTAGGCAAGCTTTGTGCCACTCTCGGTAGCAGTTGCCGGCCTGCTCCTTCGCTATTTCCCTCTCTGAGCATTGCATGTGTGTTTTCGTACGTAATAATAGTAATTGCCAAACTACAAGAAAAAAAAGACAGCTAGAGGAAAGAATGAAGGAGCAAGTATACACAGAGAGGGAGAGATCGGGAGAAAGAGGAAGACAGGAGGAATAAATAGATAAGCAAAATACGTCGTAGCAAGACTAGCGTGGAAAACGGCGTACATTCTGCAGTAGATGGTTTTCAAAAGGACGAATCGCGCTTCGCACATCCGACGCCGCTTTTAATGGAACTCTGGCGGTCTACTCTGAGCAAGAGGAAAATGGCCATTGTCTGCCTCGTGTCATCATTCTATAGCACGGTCTTCAGGAAAGGAATCACTCCTCAGCGGAAAGCAAACAATAACATTGCGTTTTATTATATCTCTCTCGCTCAATGATTGTTCGCACGGCTTATAAAAGAAAAAAGAATAGAAATCTTGATCGAAGTTTTATTTGCGGAGAGGAGCATCGACGATTGTTCAGACAGGAAAGCAAGTAAAAGAAATGCTGTACACAGTGCCAATGGGCATTCGAAACGTAAATAGTATATTTTTAAAAGCATTCTGCAGGGTTCGGTTCAGCGGCTGTTGTGGTTAACTATTTTTTCGGCGTCATTCTTCCGTCTCCTTCTCTTCGTTTTCTTCCTCAGTTCTGCTCTTAGCGCCGGCGACAGGCATGATAAGAGGGTTGATGGGGTAATGTGCCCGACTCGGTTCCAGACACGTCCACCCTTCGCCCCAACGCCGCCCGACCACCGAGCGTTTGCTTCCCCACAGTGCACCACAGCGTACGTCGCGGCGTGTTGTGTTGATCGAACGACGACAGTCTTTCGGGGAGGCTATAAATCCTGTTATAGTTTGCGCTCAACCAAACGCGTGCCCCTCCGCTTCTTCCTTTTTTCGCGTTTTTCTTCCTCTAATCGTTCTGTGGCGCTGGACGCCGGTCTACAATCTGTCTCCCGGCTGTATTCGCCTGTTCCTTCTTCCATCGCATTCCCATCGCTTTGCTCCTTCAAACACTCTTTCTCAATCTGTCAGCTTTCCCAACGCCCCACTCCCTTTCATGCTTCACGTTTTCAGTCTCCTACCACTCACTATTCGCAGATCGCCTTCAATTCAACCGGTTAACGGTCGTTGGCCAGGCCTAACCATAACTGATCCCGCCTCTGTGCCAGTCTTCCTGCCGTGCTCTCCCGCGTTCATTGCCGCTAGCGTGTGGTCGTGTTTTCCATCACCTTTCTAGTTTTAGTCTTTCGGAACGGGTTGCTGAGGGGTCGCATTAGCTTTCTCAGACTTGCACAGATTGACGTGGCTGCACCTATTTCTTTCTTTCTTTCTTTCTTTCTTTCTTTCTTTCTTTCTTTCTTTCTTTCTTTCTTTCTTTCTTTCTTTCTTTCTTTCTTTCTTTCTTTCTTTCTGTCGTTCGTTCGTTCTTTCTTTCTTTCTTTCTTTCCTTCTTTCTTTCTTTCTTTCTTTCTTTGGTGTTCTGGTTGTCAGCCTTCTCAGTCGCCTCCTCGCTTTTACCCTCCGGCTACTCGCGATAATTTTCTTTCGCCTTCCCCGCTGGCTCTCTTGTATCGGTGCGCCGTAAGCGGAGCGCGGTCCTCTGCCTCCCTCCTCTCCATCTTCGGGCCTCTCAGTTTGGTTTCCGAGGGCACTTCAGCCGCCGCGGCTTCTCTGCGTCACGCTGGAGACAGATGGCTTTCATTAGGGCTCTGCCGCTCCAGCCTTTCCGGCCGGCCTGTTGCTCGTCGCGAGCCGGGCATGTGCCGCCCTTGAACGAAGCGTGCCGCATGCAAGCTACGCATTGCGCGCGAGCCAGCGGACGACCGGCAGCGGGAGCTGCGCGATCTATCTTTTCCACCCAAGAACAAGCAGCAACTGCAGCGTTCGGTGGCTGGAGAAAAGAGGCAGCCCGCGCGCGTCGCTTTCAAGTACGGAAGCGGCTTGACACACAGCGGTCTCCGAACGCCGCTTTCGCTCGATGCCCGCGGCGCGAGTGATTTAATGGCCAGGAAGCGGGCACGTTTCCCAAAACCGACCCGCTGTAAATTATGCTCGACGACGATTTGCGCCGAGCGCGCAACCGGGCTGAGAGGCGAAGGAAGATGATGAGCGAACCGCGCCTCTCGTCGCGACGCCGTTCGCGGCGACGAACGCTGATAAGGGCGCGCGCTTTCTGACGGGGCTGGCTGCGCGCGGACGCTGTAGCGTCGCGCGCTGTGAAGCGTCTCGTCGCGCCGTTGTGCGCCGTTACTCTTTGAGCTGAAGTAGCTCAGCTTATAGTGTAAACAAGGGGAGGTGAGAGCGAAAACGATTGGAGACGAAGCGTTTTCGACATTTCCGCCGCTCTGCGCTCGTGTCTCCTGTTTACATATTCACGCGTGCAAAATTTTTTGAGCAGGGGGTGTGACGCGCTTGTCGGAGAAAGGAAGAAGGAAATGCTGGTTTCTGTGTGAACTCCACCGAATCCTTCACAATGGTTGTGTGTCACAGCTCTTGAAGTCGTCGCCATCATCATGAACCGGACACATAGGAAGATAGAGAAACTGTTTCTTAGAAAGTGGCACTTAAAGAAAAAGAAAAGATAGAGGTTTGCTGGTGGTGTTTTGTGTTTTAGTACGCTGCGGCATGAATTCTTCTTTACCAATCGCGAACAGCTCCAATTTTTTGTAGGAAGGCTAAGCATGCTCTGCAAGTTTTTCCAGAAAATACGGGTGCGATGCACGCTTAGTTATAAGCGAGCATCCAGACGTACTTAAGTTAGATTATTCCGCATGCGCGGTGATTTCGGAAACCTTGTTGCCCGGATGTATAAATGTTTGCTCGGCATATGCCCTTCGTTTTATTTTTCTTTTGCTTATCTTTTCTCTTCCGTTTCCTCCTGCTACTGATCTCAGTGCGCGAAAGCGGGACCATGTCCTCTTCGGATTCTTATCCCGTTTGTCAGAAATAAATCCCTTCTTGTCGTGACCCAGAGAGAAGCAACCTTCAAGGCCCTTATCGCACTGTCCTCCTTGGTCGATGCACTATGTCTCTGCGATGTTTGCAGAGAGCTGCTTGAAACATAAATTATTGCATTTATGGGAGAGCCCGAACAACGCACCGGATATACACAAGTGGGCAAACAAGACGGATGAGCGTTTGTGCGGCATGTTGTGTTTTATTTTCTGCGCGCCGAAGCCTTTGTAGATGAATTGCCGCCGGCTGTTTCCGCGAAACGCGTGAAAAATACGCCACTGCAGAGTGGCTGGATTGCGCAAGGCAACCGCTGTGTGCGGGCCACATATCTCCGCCATTTGTGCGGAGTTGTTGACGTATAAACGTGCCGGTGGGTATGCGAGAATATTCTCAAACCGAAAATGCGCTCGGTGTTTATGCGTTGCCGGCGGCCGGAATGTGCGGGTGGCATGGTTGAGCGAAGGCGCAGCTGAAGAATGAACAACGCATATGCGGTGCTTCTTTTGATTGATGGTGGTATCAAAATGTTTTCTGTACAAACGCAACTGCAACTTCGTACGCTCGATTCCAGCTTGCCTCTAACATATGGAATATGGAACTTCGCGTTTTGTTGGATCAGTCCTATAGCCCCCACGTATCTGGAGTGTGTGCGTCCGCCCTTGCACACACCCAATCGTTTTGCCCAACTAAAAGAACCTGGGCAACAATAAGCAGGAATAGTAAGATGAATATTCGGTACATGCTATATGGACAGCAATGCCAATGTATTTGTGAGCGCGCACGGAAGACCAAACATTCACGGGGTTCAAGATTGCACGAGATTCCAGACAGAATTTGTCCGGAATTAAACAGGATAGGGTGGCGCTTAGCTACAGTGTTGGGCTGCTAAGCACGAGGTCGCGGGATCGAATCCCGGCCACGGCGGCCGCATTTCGATGGGGGCGAAACGCGAAAACAGCCATGTACTTAGATTTAGATACACGTTAAAGAACCCCAGGTGGTCTAAATTTCCGGAGTCCGTCACTGCGGCGTGCATCATAATCAGATCGTGGTTTTGGCGCGCAAAACCCCATAATTTAATAGTGTGGCGCTTGCAATGATTAGATGCACTTTGCCCGAACATAAGGAAACGCACTTGTCAGACAGATTTGTGGTCATTTTGGGAGGCCACAAGACTGATATTTTCCATGCGCCGCTTATCTAGCTGTTGGAATCCAAAGAGCGCTATAGTGAGGCCCTGTGTAATCATGTGCCCAAGAATCATTCGAATCAGCCTGCGCGATCATCAAGCTGTTTTGCTCGGAAGCATGCACTGCCGTACCTACTCGAGTTGGTTTCACGGATACTCATCACATGCAGAAACAAACTTACACTAAGCGAGAACGCGTATGCGTACAAAGCTTTATTTATTCTGTTTTCTTTCTTGCTTGCTTTCATCGCAGCCGACGCGGGTTTCAGGCTACAAGCTTCAGTTTTTGTCCAGAGTTTCGCTACCACTCCGTGAGTGATCAGGTCTGTCGCCGCGCTATTTCGCAGGTGCTCTGGAACATCATTGGAGCCCGAATGCTGAGGAGACAGGGAGTCACGGTCCTCTGTCCCACTCGAGCTTTGTGGCGTTAACTATCCCAACGTTCCAGGGCCGCCCAAGCACGCGGCCCGACGAGACACGGTCGCCTCATTTTAACCTGTACAACTATCTCGGAAGCTAAATTCAACAGCCTACGTGCGCTAGTCAGGTTTTGGGATTCGCAGAGAATTGGTGTTCAGAAAGCTTAATCAGTGTGCTACACAGTATTTCCTGCAAATTAACGGTTTGAAGCCTCGAGGATAGAAATCTTTCCGCCTGCGATGCCAGTGACAACTGAGGCACCTGCTAGCTCGTGAATGCAACTGTAGCGTGGCAACAGCTTCAAGCCTTGTTTTGACCTTGCGAAACTCACCGTAACGCCCAGATGCCGTGCCTCATGCATGCGCTTGCCGTGCGCGTGTGTTGTCGCACCTCCTGGCACTCTCACATTTTGCAAGAGACAGATTGCGTCCCGGCACGCCACTTACGTACCGACGTCAGCACGCGCTCTGCTAAACTTGCGTGCCAGATTTTCAAGCCCGGCCTGACGTCACAACTTTAGGCGCCCGCTCAGCGTCGCCACTCTTCAGGACCCCCTTCTGCCCGTTCGCTTTCGTGCGCCAGTAATGAAACGCTGCAAAGAAGCAGTGTTGCGCCAGTTGTGTTAGTTTTGCAGCCCCGTCGTGATGGAGCTCGTTCGATAAGTCTGCGCAATACGGACAGACGGAGCTATTGGCGCGTACTAACACGCATACGCAAAGCAAACACAGATGAATAAAAGCAACTGGGCCCGCATTCACAAAGCGTATCTTACGATGGAGCGTTTTCTCATTGGCCGACGTTTGGGCGCCTGCCGGTCAGGAAAGTGATCGAAGCGGTAACGAGACGATCACTGTCTACGTTCACATGAACCCCATGAAGTCCTGCCGAGTGGGCTTTTTGGACCGAAATTCGGCCGCCAGTTTTACGCAAACGCTATATACTGGTTCGGTCTGAGCGATGGTCAAGACGAGTTCTTTCAATACGCCTGCAAGGACTCCATGGGTTGACCAGCCCAACCCGCGTGACAGGATGTATGTAAACGCATTGTAGTCAGAGTATGACTACAAGCGCTGCTGCGTGTGACTGCTATTGATTCGGATTTTGAGTCGATCCGGCTCGCCTCATTTCGTTTAGTTAGTGAATTATATATATTTATCCCCTCTGCAAGCAAGTGGCAATGTTTCCATACGGAACGAACGTCGTAAATTATTAAGAGCCTTCTTCTTCTTTTTCTTCTTCTTTCTTCTTCTTCTTCATGAGTCTTTGGCACTGCTTACAGCAAAGAGAAGCAATACGGAGTCACACACACATAATTCACCTGCATTTCACACTCCGTTGACAAAAGATTCTGCCCAAAGAGTCAGTGAAGTCTGCAGGTGTTTTTCAGGGTCAAAAAAGCGCGCAAGCCAATTTGAAGCGAGGTGAACATACATCAATATGTTCATTCTCTACGCATAGGCTATCCACACCATTAGAAATAATGATTAGTTGGCTATTGACTTCTTATTAACAAATATAGTAAGCATTGTCTTGCGCATATATTTAAATATATTCTCCCTACATGGTGCACACAGTGCATGGTGTCCACAGTGAAAATTAAAGAAAATGGCGAAATGGAATAATGCGGCTGAGGTATAGCCGCCGCTGGCGCTTCGAATGCACTTGTGCTCCTGTTGTCAGCATTTGCAGAAATAAAGCCGAAGTATGAATTAAAAGCCGCGTACGTCCGCGCCGAGCCAGCAATGATGCCGTAAGCTTTTAGCCACAATAAGAGAGAGAACGAGGAAATGCAGGGAGGTTAACCAGAGGCGAGTTTCCAGTTTGCTACCCTGCACGGGGTTTTAGGATATAGGGGTTGGAAAGAGGGCAAACAGACAGAGAGAGAGAGCGAAAACAGGAACACGAACAGGTAACAGAAAAGGCGTTCCAATCACAGGCATTCACAGAGGCCGGTCTATCTCAAGAAGCGCAGTAGCGCTTGCGCTGGTTTCTAATGCGATGTTAAGTCGCATCGATCTTGTAAAATTCTTTCTTCCAGCAGAGGCTGGTCGTCCACCTGATTCAGCACGACAGAAAGCGATTGTCTCTGCACACTGTATACGGCAGGCACTGGCAAAGAACATGCCGAATCGTATCCCCGTCGCCGCAATCGCCACATGCTGCGGTGTCGGCCATGCCTATGCGGAAGCCCTAGGCATTGATAAACAGGACGTCCAACCATAGCCTACACAAAAGAGGCGCGTCTCTTCGGGGAAATCTTGGTGGAATTCGGAAGCTTGAGTTTGGATCCAGGGTGTATAAACGGGCGTGCATAAAATGTAGTTGACTCCACGCTGATGTAGTGCATCGGCGTGCAAGTAGGCGGAGCATCCCTGCAGCCTCTGTCTTGGACAACAGCATTGACAGGGGGTCGTCTCCTACACAAGCAGAACAAGAAGCTTGACCGGCACGTTCATGGCCGGTGACACCACAGTGACTTTGTAGACATGCACTGAAAGATTATTTCATGTCCGTTCTCTTTCAGGTGGTGTATGGCTTCTGTGATTTCGAATACCAATATAGAGTAGCAAACCGGAGACTAATATGTGGTTAAGCTCCCTGCCTTTCCTCTTCATCTCTCTCTCTCTCTCTCTCTCTCTCTCTCGAATATCAACCGTTCATGCGGGCCGCGCTGTAAGTCTTCGGCAGGACGGAGTCATCGGGGTATATGTGGGTGTAATACCGGTACTTCTAATTCAACAGGAGTAAGGTAAGGTGTTTAAGAGCTGGATACGACATATCTGCTGTTTTTCCCCGGACGATAGGTATTGTCATGTTGACCTTTGCCTGGATGGAGCACGAAGGAGGAGTCCAAGGTCTCTTGTCAGATGTGAAGCTAGGTGGTATAACCTCACGATGTGCGGAATACCACCGTGCATTCGGCAGAACGAGGTACGTGGTGTCACCGCAGGTATAGAGAGGCTATAGACGGTGGCAAGGAGTCCGGGCAAGGTGTTTTACGTGCGCTCCTGTAGTCCTTCAACTGCGATTTGAGTCTTGTTGAGGTGGTCTCTGACGGTTGCAATAGTTTCCCTGTTGACGCACTTCGAGGAAGACCTAGAGAAATCCGGAGCCAGAATAAGATTTTAAGTGCGAAGGATGGGGCAACTGAAAAGCAACCTCAAATGATGTCGGTAACGGAACTCTGGTAATCACACTTTAGGGGGATGAGGGGCTTCGGCATCGCCGGGAGAGGAGAGGTT
>NC_091821.1:333332891-333467891 GCF_038994185.2 Dermacentor albipictus
CGTCTGTTCGCTTGTTTATAAGCACAGTGGACGTTGGGATTCCGTTGCGTAACTTTCGCGTTGCCCGGCTGTGGTTTGTTCCGGGTGAACGCCATGTTCGAAACTTCGATCGTGCTTTATGGGCCGGAAGGGAACCTCTTGTTATGCTGGACGAGTTGGCTCACTGAATGTGAAGACGAGCTGCAGCACCGGGGTATGGGTGCATAGAGAAAAAAGGACTTGAGACCTACGCAGGCGAGCGTGCGAGCACCGTCCGGCATTTTTCCGTGCCGCCTGCAACGAAGCCTTTTCTTCCGTTGTGAGTGGAACGTCGAACACGCGAGAAGGATGGAAGGGACGACATTCGTGCTACGGGAGTTGAAGAACGCGCTGCTGGTCCATCAGCGACCTTCGACGGGCTTGAAAGATAACGAAATGTGGCTACTCTGGCGCGTAACTTGTCGGTTCGCATATAGAACGACCATGTTCCTTGTAATTTATTAGCGATGGCCGTTTGTGTTCTGGCGAGGCGAATAAAGGTTGCGTGAGAATGCGCGTGGATTTATGCCGCAATACTTCTGACGTTCGGTCAATGTGCGCCCTTTGTTTAATGTTGTCTGACATAGTTAAAGAGAGTGTCAGAGTGTAGGACGAGTAGTTATTTGAAAGCGTTAAGTTTTATCATTTGAATGTACTTCGCGTACATTCGTACGCGAATGCGTGCTACTGCGTAACATTTACTCTGACAGCACCCCATACGTGCTCCAAACCATAAGGATTCGGTGCAAAATTTAAGAAGCGACTGTTTTGTCTTGACTTTCTGAAGCGCGGGTAACCAACCTTTTTACGGCAAAAATGAATGCACAGTCTTGAAAGCATAATTTATCCGTGTAAACTAGTTAAGTGTTGCTTTGTAGTGTCTCTTCAATGTCTTTTCTTGCAGCGGTGTCACGCAGTGAAAGCGTCATCTATAGTATGTAGAAATAGAACTTTTTAATCCACTATGACCGAAGACAGCTAAGGAATAAAATCTCTTTACACATACGTTTATATTACTGATTAATATGCTGCTAACATGAAAACCTATTTTCTGTTACTATTGTTTATATGGCAAAGAATCAGCGTCTCCATGTGTACGTTACGGGGATGCTCGACTTTCTGGAGCCCCAACCTGAAACGTGACCGACGACTTCGGGAATACCTGCCTCAACCCGTGTGTGACATCGTTGCCTGACTATCACGCGCGACGAGGCAAGCCTTTTTTATTATTTACTGCAGAGTGGACTTTCCATGTGCAAGTGTCGCTTATTGCTCGCAGGAATAAACTTCGTTAGGTTTTACACCGCTGGTTGCTTTAATCGCCCGAACCCAACGTAGCTACGATTACACGATTACACGCCCTACGTGTTAGGGAGTACTGCGGAACGACTGTGTGGCTGAATCCAGAGTTTGTTATGCCGAAAAAGCTTTGTGTGTGTGTGTGTGTGTGTGTGTGTGTGTGTGTGTGTGTGTGTGTGTGTGTGTGTGTGTGTGTGTCCTCTGGTGGATTTCACTGTTAATTCTGTATTCTCAATTATGTCATCTCGCGGCGTTCCAAACGCACTTCATGGTGTATTTTTGTCGTCTGCGATAGCAGAACGGTCTAGATAAAGTTAATTTAAATTTTATTGAAAGATGACGGCAAAAATGCGATTAAGTCAAGTTCACGCAATTCGAAATGCGTCCGACTTCATATTCTGGTTGGATATCCCGTAATCGCTTCCGAATGTACTTAAAAAGTATGTATTAAAGACAATGTGCAGTATAATGAACAGAATGACTCGAGGTTCAACCTGTGGAGATTCTTTTCAATAACTGAATTACGCCTCAGCCTTTAGCTGCGATAAATGTTATTGTAGCATCTGGGGAGTTTGTCGAAGAAAAGCATTTACTACCTGTTTTAAGATTGACTCAACCGATAAAGAAAGTGAGGTGCGATTGCGATGGGAGGAAGGGGGTTCTTGAAATGTTAAATCGGCAATGAAGTCTTAAAATTATATTACCGAATAAGTGCAGCGGTGAAAATTTCGAACATGCATTTTTTTCTGGAATGCAGACACCGTTTATTATCGAATTTGGGAGTTGACATTAATTTACGGGCAATCGCATAATACCTGGCAATAAAGTTCAGTGCTTTCGCTCATAATGCGAAGCAGTGACGTGATAGCTGACGCAATGTTAAGCGCAATATGTGTTTCACTGTTTCGTGCAGTATCGGTTGCAGTAAACACACTGCGGTGCGCGCGAGTAATATATCTTTTGGAGAAGCAGAAGACAACCTAAACCAAGGCTCACTCTCCAAACGGGACGACGTCGTGCTGGAAGACTAAAAAAGAGCGCTGACGCCAGCACCAACCAGTAGAAGAGATCGGTGTAAACATCCGCAGGTGTTAATATTTACCTCTTTTAGCGGCAATCGGTAGTTAAATAGGCGATAAGCTTTTTCTTTATCATACTGACATGCATGACTGACAACATTTGCGCGATATTTTTAGCAGTGCATGGTTCGAAGAAATGCAATGTAAAGTTCCCTGATTCTTCTCGAACAACATCATGACGTCATCACGAATTTCTCAATAATACTCGCGACTCTGCGCACACGCAAACGTTGGCGTACACGCTGCTGCCGGCATTCGAACGAAGAAGACTTCTTGCTTTGAAGAAGTCTTTCGAGGACACCAATATTTTTGTGAAATGTTAGAGAGAGAGAGAGCAAATGATAAAGGAAAGGTAGGGAGGTTAACCAAGACTGAGTTCTGGGTTAAAAATTTATTTATGTGGTGATAGTAATTTTTACGCAGCGTGTAATTGTGTTCTGTGGCTGCAGCGTAACTACGTGTGTTGTGTGTTTTGGCTATTCAATATATCTGTCTTTATATATGCCAATGTGTACTGAACTCGTGCACAAAACTTTGCGATTCATGTACTGTTAGACTGTAGTTTTGATTCATCTGGTGTCCTACTGAGTGCCATATTGTGGGACACTGTTCTCCCTTTTTGCGCATATTTGTTTCCTTTGCTAAGTGACAAGGAGCAGCCGGTACTGCCGTAAAGGCGCCAACCTCTCCTAAAGTTCATTTCAATAAAAAAGAAAGCGGAAAGTTTATTAGGTCAGATATAACTGGTTTACCGCTCGTTCCTTTAAAGGAAGACCGAAAATTCATATGTAGTAGCTACTGTATATTGGCTCAAAACAAATACATTGCAATGTATTTAACTTCAGAAAGCTTCTCTTTTGCGAAAAGTAACTTGGCAGATATTTTTATCTCATGAAAAATCATAGAGATGCCATTTTTTTGAAGGAAGGCAGCGAGGTCGGCCTGAGCTAGCGGGCTCCGACCTGCTACTCTGCACAGGGGCAGGGGGGGGACGTAAAGATGGGATGAGGGATGGCGATGACATAGAAGAGGCATGCACAACGATGAAGGCAAGTTCAGCATTCTCGTGGTCATCAACGATGTAAAAAAAAAAGAAAGCCATTCAGAAGTGTCATCCGCTTCCCGGAGCCTGGCCGGAGTCGCGAATCCCATTGAAACTTCATAAAAAACGCGCAACGAAGGAGCTTGTGTGTGGGCTTCTCACACGTGAGCAGCACAGGCGTCCGCAAGGCGAAACCACCTCCCATCGCAAGGGGAAGAAAGAGGGTTAGGCTAGGTTGGGTTTCGTTAGGTTGGGAACGCCACGGAAAGATATTAGTCCCGGACCTGATTACCGGACCAGGACGAATTTCTCTTCAACTGCGAAGCTAGCTCTCTTTCTGAGGAACTCGTACGGGTTTTCTTTGTAGCTTCGCGTTATAGTCGGGTGCATATGACAAGTTTCTTTTTCTGATTTCCATCTCAGTGTCTGGAGACTCCAGCCTGCTGTGGATAGATTTACACTTTTACCGTCGTTAAAAGTTACCAACAACCAGGCTCTCACGAGAGAAAGCGCAGTGGTATCAATACATTAACGAGGTGTATGAAAAATGCTTGGCTTTGAAGAAAATCTGGGAAACACGTCTTTCCACGTGTGTCCGTTCCAACTTTTCTGTTGGTGTACTTAAGGAAGTTGCGCTGAGCGTAATTTTTGTTTCGTTACTGAGACGTGCGGGTCGCCAGGTGCGTTCAGCTGAGCGTACCACTGGCCAGCTTTTCCGTGCCCTACTATAGTTCTTTCCTTGAGGTTTTTTCTTCTTTTTCTTGCAACTGCAGCTATCAGGAAGCTCTCAGGGCTCGCTGCTCTTTACGTCACACTGGCGTTGACCCAATTACCACCAGACTAGATGAACCGGAAATCCTGACCTCATCTGTTTTCATACGCCCAGTAAGCACGAACTCTCCGCATGGCTAACGACATCTTAGCATGGGGGATAGATTTATATTGCATTCACTTCCCCGCCTCCACTTTTTCTCCACGGCTACTGCTTTAAACGCAAATACTCCTGAAGCAAAAGAATGAAATACGGACGTTCGGTACATGTACTCAACCCTTTATTATTATTATATGTTTTTTCGTCATGCCCGTGTTCAGATCGCTAGCCCAATAGCAGTGGCATGCGTGTAACAATAAAGTACTACGTGGAAACAAGCACGGCGAAATAAGCGAAAGAAAGGGGCAAGATGCGAGTACGTATTGCGCTGTGGGGAAGTCAAGCGTTCCTTGTTGCCGTAACGACTCCCCTTTCTGAATAGACACTCGCGGAAGGGGGCACAAAGCGAACGACGAGCGTCTTGACCGGGCATCGACATCACTCGCTCCGGTAATAGCGAGAGCACCCAACCCACCTCCCTTCCCATCCCAGTTTTTGTGTATATATATATATATATATATATATATATATATATATATATATATATATATATTCTTTCTTTGCTACGTCTTGTTCGCTCGCCCGAGACACGTTGTGTCGCCAGCGTCGAAATAATTTTTTTTTTTTGCTGGTGAAACTGATGTTTCATTTCACTATTTGGGCCAAAAATGTTCCCTTTATTTTGTTTCCTTCCATTCGACACCGTAGACGCATGCTCGCACATAGCGAGAGAAAAACAAAGGCAAATGAAAAGAGGAGACCGGAAGTAGGTCAAGAAAGGCTGGGACGACGCCTCACCGAGGCAAGTTGGGGGGTAGCGAAAGGGGACAATAATCAAGGACAAACCAAACTGCCGTAGATGGGTAGATAGAAGGAGGTCCGGAACTGGGGAGGGGGGTCGGAGAACAGAAAGGAAAAGAACGCGGGAAGCGGAGAGGACGGAGAACGTTTTACGATCGGCTGCCGTGCGCCGCCATAGCGGCGAGTCGTAAAAAAGTAGTGGCCCGGGAAAGTAAAGAATCCCCGGGAGCTCCACGAGCGCGCGCGGGCGCACGTTTTGTGTTGGTCCCCGGAGTCGCCGCGGTCGTAAAGGTGCGCGAAAGGGGCAGCGGAACAGCGTCCGCGACAACGCCGGCGCGCCGGCAGCAGCGGCAAGGCGCGCGCGCCGACGGCGGCGGATTCGGTGGTGGCCCACCGAGCCCGAGACCAGCAGGGTTCCCAAGGCGGGCTCCCCCTTTCGCTTCTGCGCCCTCCTTCCTCCGTTTCCTCTTGCCGAGAGTAAATAATGTTCCGGGCGGCCACTCTTTTTTTTTTCTTCGTGCTCACGAGCGCGCGCGCGCGCTCCTCTGGTTGCTCGAGGTCTTCTTCCTCGCGTGCTCTCTGGTCCCGAGTCGTTCCGCCGGTCACGTGACCGCCCCCAACTCTCGCGCTCCCCTCTGCGGGACACCTTCCGATCGGACGGCTCCCCATCCTCCCTCCCTGACCTCCCCGCACCTCCCTTCGCCGGCCTTTGATCTTATTTTGACGGATTACGGGCAGATCTCCACTGTGCGAACCGTATAACGGCGCCTGGCCGCCGCGTCTGGCCTTTTCTCCCGCAGCTGCAGCGGTGGCGAGTTGAGTGTGCTCAGAGCTCTGGTATAGAGATTAGGACCAGCTCTGATTCTCTCCTTGCTTTTTGCGGCGGCCTCTTTTCGTGTTTTTCTTTGCCTGCCGTGTTTTTCGATGTGTTTTTTTTGTGTGTGTGTTTCTGCCGACGTATCCCTTTGTGTACGCGCGCGCGTGTGTGTTGGTAAGCGACTTAACGGCGTGTAATCAATGTTGACCCCGGGTTTAGCTTTTGCGGCCAATGTGTTACACTTGTTCTTCATGCCATTTTCTCTTAGTTCAGAGGCATGCTTAGCGAGCATGATTACATAGGCGCGTGTATGCGGTTAGCTCCGAGGTATACTCGTTAGCAGATTCGCCATTTACTCGGCGAGGCGAGGTCACGTGCCGACATCTAGTCTGTTCAGTAGGAAACCAGCGAATGACATTAGGGCTAATTGCGAGTATTACAAGTTAAACCAGAAGGCACGCTTCATCGGTACCATATCAGACTACGGAATAACATCTGTGGTTTCTTTTCAGTCATGTACTGTAGACTTCGTGAATTAATCTAATATAGCCAAGTCGCGCACTTGAGATGGCACTTTGAAAGCTGACAGCGTAGTCAAGACTCCTTAGGCGCTGTTCTGCGTCACCTCCTTTAGGAATGTCAAAAAGTGAAGGATAAGAAAAGACCCATGTACGTAAAACCATGTGCATATTTATTGTGTCCGACGAATAGAGAACGAATGAGAACATATTAACAGGAAAGCCTGGAGCTGTTGCTCTGGCCTACTACATGAAAAGAGAAGATGAAGGGAAGTACACAACATGGATCGCTTTCATGTACGACGGGGTGATGTAAGAATTTGTTATTCCTGAACGTTTTGTTGAGAAGCTGAATATTTCGATAAGAATTATCTGGCGTGTTATTGGGCGTTTCTCACTGAGGTCTGCCTTCGTACCGCATTTATGCTGTAATGACCTCGCAAGCGGCCAAAATGCCGTGTTATCGCGTTGTGCAGACTTAAATGGAAATTTTCTTTTGCGAAGCAGCAATAAGAAAATACAGCGGTGATTCAGCGGCAAATGCGAGCGAAATGCGTTAGCAATGCGTCGCAGCTATTAGAGGTCCCGGAATTGTTATTTAAAACACGTTCACCACATTGCAGAGGGTTGTTCAGTAGCTGGCCAAACACAGCATAACTATAGGAGAAAGTTCCTCTTCCAAGTGTTTTATACACTGAACTGATCGAGAACCCACCTAGTTCACGCTTCCTATTGAAGTTATTCGAAAGTACTGCACATAAGGCATACAACAAGGGGTGAGTAACAGATACAGACACAGACACAGTCACAGACACAGACACAGACACAGACACAGACACAGATTTATTCGTCTTCGTCGTACAGAGTTCCAATATCATAAAGAGTGGACGGTGAGCAAGCAGCTGCTCAGCTTGGAAACCACCCTGCGCCCTTGAATCACACGCCATTCGGACAGATGTATTGCACACACAAAATGCAGAATAACAACACCGACGATTATTTCAAGACACTGTTTGAAGTGCGGTGAATCCTATTTTCTTTCATATGTCAAAGCGCAAGCAGAGTAAAAACAGTTATGTAACGTCGACACTCCTACGGAAACGTACTGGCTTCAATAAGTCAATAGTAAGAACATTCGTATACAAATAATGAAAGGACACGAACATTGACTGGTTGAACAGGTCACAATAATAAATACTAAACATTTTCAAATGAACAAAGATGGTTCATTAGTACGGCCTTTGGGATCTGTTCAACAGAAATATTTTTTTTTCATATTAAGATATATTGGTAGATCGTATGACTTCCAACAAACCTAGTTCCAACTTCTTCAATGACAACGCTCTCAGCCAATAGCCCTGCCAGGCGGCCCTGGAGCGCTAGATGGATGGATGGATGGATGAAAAACTTTATTATGGAGCGCTAGATGACGCATGACTTTGCTCACTTATGCTTTCATGCGCATCCACACAGAAAAGAAAGAAAAGAAAAAAAAAAGAAACGAAGGAGAAATAGACACATGACACTGTAGCATAATCTATAACCAAAGCTATAGACGTTACTTGCGATTGGCTATAGAGAGAAAGAGAGAGAGAATAAACTTTCATTCTGAGCAAGCGCCGTCTGCGCCCTAGGTGGGCGGCTTTCTCAGTAGGACGTTCTTGAGGGCTGGTTGGTTCATACTAGAAGGAAGGTCAAAACTGCGCGAAAGAACGAGGATAAGCGGAACGGACAAGCTCATGTCATTTTCACAACTTTTCAGGTTTTTAATAGTGTTACCTTCGCCTTTACTTCGGTTGATTGTTGTTTTTTCATTCTGTCATTATCATTGCCTTCCGTCCCTTTTTACGTCACTAGTGTTGACTTTGTTTTAACCACGGTTTATGGGCACTATCGCGCTTTTCCATTCCCTCATTTGTCGCCTACACTTCGGTTACTGTTAAGACATGTGCCGTCTTCGTTTCTTTTGACCGCTCAATGTTTGTGCCTAGCATAGATTGGTTAAGGTTCTTTTTCCTCATGTTCATTCGGTATAAGCAGTTTTACACAGTTTGTCTGCAGAGTTCTCTAATGTTATCTGCACAAGTGTGAGCGACGATGTGGTCACCTGCCTGGGATCTTGCTTGAAATGGCCTATGCTTTGATTTTCAAGAATAAACAGTTGGCAGTCTGCGCTCGCGGTGTGTTGTGAGTTCCTTCCACTTGTCCTCGTTTTTTCGCGCAGTTTTAACCTTCTTTCAAGCCCTCCTTATTCCAGGTAGCCATGGGCCATGGCCATCTCCCGTGCCCATTCGATGAAGCTAAGCTGTCTCTTCGGGTCGGGGTCTGATAGCTTGGCCTCCTACTGCTCTTCGGTTAGTGTTTGGATGTCTACGGTGTAATATTTTGCGACAAATCCCCATACCATATGGCATAGGGTATCTGGGACATTACAGTACGTGCAAGAATATGAATGCTGGGTTAGTGAGATTCGGTGCAGTAGGATACCGTGGCCGAATCTGTTGGTTTGTAATTTCCTGAGGGTTACTGCCTGTTCCCTAGTTAGGCTGGGGTGAGGTGGCGGGTAAGTTCTTCTGTATAGCCTCTAGTGTTGCAGAATATCTATGTACTTTTCCGGGACTTCATCCTTTCTCCTTGGCGCGCCGTGTAAGAAAGCTCGGTGAACGTGAGCTCGGACGGAGGCGTCGGCTGCCTCATTCCCAGCAGGGACTCGTGCCCTGAAGTCCAAGCGATGAATATTTCTGGTAGGTTCTTCTTTGCCGCTTCCATGCGTGTTTGTAGGGTTAGCCTGGAGATTCTCCCTTCCTGAAAACTCCAGCAAGCTGCTTGCGAATCTGTGAGTATTATTGCTCCCTCCCCACAGGTTGAGATGGCCAAGACTATTTATTGCTGTTTCTTCTGCTGCATCTGTTTCTCTGCTTAAGATGCGAGCTACCGTTCCCTTTTTACCCTTGTTTGTTGGCTTTAACAACAACAAAAACATAATAGATTCCTTCATGACAGGGAATTCTGGGTACCGTTAGTCCTTATGTGCATGGGGGAATGAGCTCCGACAGATTTCAAAGCGGACATTCACTACTAATGCTCCCCTCCCCCCTTTTTTCTCTCTTCTCCCCCCCCCCTCTATTTTTGCACTGCATTGCCTTGCATCCCAGGAAAGTCCTATCACCAAGGCGATCGGCTTCGAGAAACGACACGCTGCGGGTCACATCAGAGCGACTATAGCCCGCTCTCCTTTCCCACGGCGACGCTCACTCGCTACGTTGTCGCCGCATCGCTCCGGCGGGGGCCCGAAATGCAGCTACAGAGCCAGAGACAATGACGGTGGCAGCAAGGATTGCTTCTTCTACTTGGGGCGTAGGCGTCGCTTAGCGAGGCGCTTACGAGGACCGAGGCTGAACACCGTGATGGACGAAGGAGTGCGACGGACGGCCGGCGCTGTAGCGATGGCTATCGCGTTCTTGTCCCCCACGCACCCCCCTCTTCTGGCTGCACCTACGGCTCGGGCAGCGGCGCCGACGATTGCTTGCCGTTCTCTATATAGGGCACACTCCAGATCCGATATCCCGGGGATATCCTCCAACTCCCTCCCCCCTCCCCTTTCCCTTGTTTTCGCGCCGCTACTGAGTGCCGAACAAAACCAAAGCGGGTCCTCACGCTTGCGCCGAAGAGCCCACTAATCGAGCAAAGAAGAGACAGGGTAAAAAATAAAAGAAAAAAGAACTAAGCGGATGGGCGAGCGAGCTGAGAAAGCCCAGCGAGGAGAAAGGGCCGAGAGAGAGATGCGTCGGAGATTTTGGGTCGCTGATACATTAACGCCGCTTGTGCGAACGCTTGGAGGAGGAATCCGAGGGGCTTCGTCTTGCTCTGCTTGGGCGGAGGAGAGCTGCCGAAGAACGACGGCATCGCCGACGGCGTTTGACTCCCGCCGAGTTCGGGCTTGCGCCTCGTTTCCTTGTCGCCTTTCAGTGGTTTCGTTTTCTTTGCTGGGGTGTTGCTGTATCGCTGCGGGTCGCTTGGTTGCACCCTGATCCTTCTATTTTTTTCTTTCTCTTTTTTTTTTCACTGCTCGCTCGCATTCTGCCCTACGGCTTTTCGTCGGCCGATCCGCCGTCATTGCCTTTGCGTCGGGATCATGGAGCAAGCTTTGTTTCATCGCACTATCAATTATGGCGGCGTCCGCGCAGAGAGGGAGCTGAGAAGGGTCAACTGAACCCAGGAATAAAAAATAAAGCTCCGGTAAAGGATTCGGAGCGGTTTTATAGAAGGATTCCTTTCAGCGTTAGCTGTTCATTCTTTTGTTTTACGTCACTCTCACACCTCGTCTCAGATTAGATTTCTCTTCCACTTCTTTTTCTTGGCTTTTTTGTTTGTTTTACCTTGAGCACACTTTAGAAGTGCAGTTTATTGTACGTATATCTTTCGGATAGAGACAGAGAAGCTTTCATTTTAAATTTCCTCTTGAGCAGTGACTTGCGTAACTTAGTTTCATTAGCTGCTGCTCCGGCTGGCTACCCCGTAATTTAGGAAGCGCTTACGGTTTCGCACTCAGTTTCACATGGCAACTATGGTCTTTGACGTTTCCCGTATGCTTGGCATAGAAAACTAAGCACACAGGAAACTGGACGCTCGTCTGGTTGACATATCAGCGTTTCATACCCTTGCTTTCTTTCTTTTTCCGTCTCCGGTATGCTTGGCTTCCTGGTTTTCGATTTTGCAGAGATTTTACGCGTTCGCCGTGGGAAAGGAGGCCAATTTATATTTTTAATCTACTGGCAAAGGCGCTTTGTCGTTGTCATATATCAGTGCCTTAACCGATTGTCCAGGGCATTCGTGCTTAGGATTTTTTGTTCCGATTGAGAATGGTAGATCCATGCGGTGATCACTAGGTAGCAGACAACTACTCGAAGGCGATGGAATGTTGGTAGCTGTGAGTTGGCCGGATAATGTGGCGCAGAAATCCTCTGCCACGTCAATCTCCGGTCTATTTTGAGAGAGGGCAAGAGCCTTGACTGGGAATCGCTGTACGGGGAGTGTCCGGAGACCGCGAACCATTCTCCATAGTTGCGATAAAGGCTTACGTGGATCTAGCGACTCACAGAAGGCAGTCCAACGTTGCGATTCGAGCTTGTCTAACCGGCGCTGGATCTTATTTTGTGTGTGTCTGGCGGTCCGTAAATCGTCCATTGTCTTCGTACGTCGGTATCATCGTTCAGCACGTCGTCGGATTGCTCGAAGTCGTTCTAGTTCCACATCAAATTCTGTCAGTTTCGAAGAACATGTGAGAGTACGCATAGTGTCTTGCACCGCGCTCTTGATTGCCTCTTCCAAGTCGAAAGATGGATTGGCGTCGCAGTGTTCTTCCATAATAGAATGAAATTTAGACCAGTCCACTCTTTGGATCGTGTCCCGTATTTTGGAAGGAGACAATCCTCTGATCTTGATGTACGTGGGGATATGGTCGCTTCCGTGCGTCTCTATGTCCGCAAATCACCCTGCACGTACGTCTGACAAGGCTTCATGAGACGAAAGCCAAGTCAAGACAACTGCTGTACGTGGAGCCACGTAAGAACGTAGGACTGCCATCATTCAGTAGCCAAAGTTCATTACTGGAGGCGAAAGATACCAGAGCTCTGCCTCTTGCGTTGATCTTCGGACTTCCCCAGAGTGTATGAAGGGCGTTGAAATCTCCAATAATGACCCAGGGATTGGGAATCCACGAGCTTAAGGCAGCATTAGCTTTGTGTAGCCGCACATCAGCGCCAGGACGCGACAGAATTTCCTATCGAGCTCTGTGTAACCTGGGGGAGCGAGCGAGAGGTGTTCTCTTTGAGTTGTACAATGAATCTTGGAGAGATGGCACGCTACCAACAACCTGGAAGACAAGTCACCTTGTTCCACTGCTGAAGCCTGGCAAGTCGCCGTTGGAATTCTCATCATATCGCACGATCGCTTTGGCGAGCTGTGTGGGCAAAGTAATGGAGAGGATGGTCCTAGGACGCCTGGAGTAGTACTTGGAGTACCACAACACCTACCCGGATGCCATGGCGGGCTTTCGACGTGGTCGATCATCGATCGATAACGTCGTCGACCTGGTCACCTACATTCAGCATGAGAAATGCCGTAAGCGTCTCTGCGCTTCTTTATTCCTCGACGTTAAAGGGGCGTATGACAACGTTGCGCATGAAGCCATCCTCTCTGCTCTCGCAGAGGTAGAAGTGGGTGGTCGGATGTTTAAATGGATGCGGAGCTATCTCTCCATGCTATCCCTTTTTGTAAGCACCGAGGAAGGCCATACTTGTCTACATTATAGCTACCGCGGCGTCCCCCAGGGTGGTGTACTTAGCCCTGTGTTGTTTAATCTAACACTACTTGCTCTCCTTGAGCATGTACCAACCACAGTCAGGCTACCAATGTACGCGGATGAAATCTGCATATGGACGCCTGCAGTAACTCGCCTACAGTTGCGAGCGAGAATTCAGAGAGCTGCCAGACAAACTGCTATCTACCTCCGTAATCGAGGCCTGCAAATTTCCTCCGAGAAATGCGCATTAGTTCCATTTACGCGCAAACCCATGGCAAACTACAGCGCAATGATAAATGGCCAAATAATACGACGGGTCCGATCGTACAAGTTTCTAGGTGTCATAATCGACAGGGACTTGTCATGGAGCCCTCACGTATCGTACGTGGGAAAAAAAAATAACGGTTGACAGGCATCTGCCACCTGTTCAAGTTTTTCGCTGGCAAGACCTGGGGAATGTCGACAAGTGCCATGTTACAACTGTGCAGGGTGCTTTTTTTAGGATTTCTGCGATACAGCTTGCCAGCAATAACCAACACAGGCAAAAGGAATCTACGCACAATACGAAGTCTTCAGGCTCAAGTGCTCTGGATCTGTCTAGGCCTGCCTCAGAGTGCTTCAACAGTGGCTACGATAGCAATCGCTATAGACTACCTTGTCAAGATCCACATTGAAATTGAAGTGTTCAGGACCCATATAAGGCATCTAGCCAGGACTCCTCGTCACCATTTAGCCTCTCTACCAGTGGACAGACCATACACATCTTCCAGCCAAACGATAACCGCATATGATGAATCATTGCCAGCTTGTTTCACTCCGGCTGCGAGACCTTCGATTCCTCCATGGTGTCAGCCAAAAATCAACCTCACAATACCTGGCATATCGAAAAAAGCTGATCTATCATCACCAGCCCTTAAACAGCTCACGCTACTATATTTGTAGGATAACTACCGTAACTCCACGCATATTTACACTGATGGATCTGTCCTTCCAAGCAGGCGGCAATCGTCATACCAGCGAAAGCTACAACAATCAAATTTAAGACGACCCACGCGACAACATCGATGGCAGCAGAGCTCGCAGCGCTCTTTACTGCCCTTCATCACTTTGGTGATGAACCGCCACACAAGTGGACGGTATTTAGCGATCCGAAGGCGGCACTGCCGTCTCTACTTTCACCTTTACGACGCGGACCGCACGAACAACTAATATTTCATATTACAGAGAAGTTGCACCATATAAGTGATGCAGGCCGTGAAATAACCTTCCAGTGGCTTCCAAGTCACTGCGGTATTATCGGCAATGAACGGGCGGATCAAGCTGCCCGCTCAGCCCATACTGAGGAGCAGCACGTCCCAATTCCTCCTTCTAGAACTGACGCAGCACTGAAGCTCCGCCTACTTGCTCGGCAGTGCACCGCGTCGCAATGGAATGAGCCACATTTAAGAAATACGCGACTGTACTCACTTGATCCCACATTAGTTCTTCGAGCGCCATCACAGCTTCGCCGTAGAGACGCCACGCTTTTATATCAACTGTAGTTGGGCGTTGTCTTTACCAAAGCATATATGCATTACCCATAGGGATGACCGACACCGCAACCTGGGACCACTGCGGCCACGAAGAATCAATTGACCATATTTTGTGCGCCTGCCCGCAGTACAGTCCACAGAGGGAATGCCTCCGCCACGAACTTGACCAGCTGGACGACGAACCGCTTCTGAAAAAAGAATTTTACGCCATCAAAAGGACCTACCGTCAAAGAATAAGGCCGTGCAAGCGCTATTGCGCTTTTTGCAATCTACCGGCCTTTGTGAACATCTTTAACCAGAACGCCTCTCGTGTGTGTCTCCGTGTGTGCGTGTGCTTTTTAACGTTTTCCTCTATGTCCTCTTTCTAACCCCTATCTGCTATCCCCAGTGTAGGGTGGCAAACCGGAGACTGATATCTGGTTAATATCCCTGCCTTCCCCCTCCTCTCTCGCTCTCTCTCTTTTGTCAATGAATACAATAAAATACTATCATACGAGCATACGAGTCCGCTGAGCCCGCTGAGCTCAGCGGGCCTGCGTAGGCGCCACTGCGCATGCTCGGTACGCTGGGACGGCCAGCGTTTTTACAGAGTTCGTCGCTCTCTCGCTGATATCATCTCCCTAGCGGAGCGAGCGCAGCGGACCACACAAATGTACACCCTTTGGGTCGTATCTTGCCACACAACATTAATCATTATCTGTATTGCTTGCGTTTCCTTTCTTGTTGTTGTTAAAACATTTATTAAAATAACCATAAAACGTTTCCGCCCCCAGGAAGTGGATCCATCAGGGCGGGAGGAGGGACCAAGAGGGAGGTCAGTTCAGGTATTATCCGCCATTTTTGAGTCTTGTAGAAATCGGAGTAATGACTGGAATATGAGGCGCCGGCTCTCGGAGGGACCAGTGGGAAGGCTCCAGGCGTCCAAATCCTGAGGCCTCAGAGTAGGCGGAAGTGTGGCTATCGCTCTTCTACGGTGCTCGACAAGAGCCGAGCAGCTCCAGAGTATATGTTGCTGATCCAGCAGCTGATTACCTGCACAGGAATGGCAAGTGGCTGATTGCCAGGTCTGGAGGCGCATCCTGGCGTGGCGCGCTGGTGTCACTGCTGTCTCCGTGACGATGCATCGCAGGCGTGTGGCTATCAGCAAGGGCAAACTTCCTCGGCAGATGCGTAGGATTTTCTGGGAGGATGTTCCGGAGCGCCGCCCTTCGAGCCCCCTTCGCCTCTGCGAGGACTGTGTCCGGGTCGAAGCGGTATGAGTCACGAGGCACTTTCTTGAAAACGTTGCGCTCGCTACTTTCCTGTCGTGAATGCTCTGTCGTGCTGATAACGCGCGTGCCGTTCGTGACTAGGAGTACCGGGCTCGCAGTGTTAAAGAAAGGAAATGCGGGCAAAGACAGATGACGATTATCGTTGTGTGGTAAGATACTACCCAAAAGGCGTAATTTTGCTTAAGAGTGCAGCGTTCTTGCGCAGCGAATGGCGACCATGCGCACGAACAGCAGTGGCACCTCGTCGCCGACGTCTTCAGACGACGCGCTGGCTACAGCCGGCAGGCGAAAAAGACTCGGAGGTGTTTCAGCGCTGAAGAGGACCTTTGTATCCTGCGTGAGGCTTCAGCAACGAGGCCGTTTGGCGACGATTTGAAGTGGATGACGGCGATCGAAAACCTGAAGCGAGCGCGGCGGCGTCTGAAGACGACGCCGACGAGATGTCGCATGTCACTGCTGTTTGTGCGCATGGTTACCATTTGCTTCGCGCAAGCGCTGGTCGCTCGCCCCGCAGGGGAAAGGATATCAGCGAGCGAGCGACGCACTCCGTAAAAACGCTGGCCGCCCCAGTGTGCACCGCACATGCGCAGTGGCGTCTACGCTGTCCCACTGGGCACACTGGCCACACGAAGCATATGTAGTGCGTGCTGAGCCGGGCGATGGAGACAACACCGGATGACACACCATAGAAATACCGTCCGTGAACCTTAGCGGTGTCGCGCCCTGTCGCAGCCTGGAAGTTTAGCATCGTGGGCGGATGGATTTCGTAGATAAAGTTAATCAGTTCAGTAGTGCCATAGTGATACCTGAAATATGAAAGACATATTAAAGTGGAAATCCCCGAATCAAATTATTATCAGTATTCAAGAAGATGTTGGAACCGGTAAGGACCGGCTTCTCATCTTGTTTTAATTCATAGATGTGCCCCAAAAGATGCAAAAGTTTAAGAAATGGATAAAAAATCGGCAGAACCCACTACGAAAACAGTCGACGGCAATGTGTTAATGGCTGCTAAGCAAGAGGTTGCGAGATCGAATCCCGGCCACGGCGGCCGCATTTCTATAGCGGCGAAATGCAAAAGCACCTGTGTACTTAGATTTAGGTGCACGTCAAAGAACCCCAGGGGTTCCAAATTATTTCGTAGTCCCCCACTACGGCGTGCCTCATAATGAGATCGTGGTTTTGGCACGTAAAACCCCATTATTTAATTTAGTTTTAATTTTTGTAGCCTGCTAGCATTGAATCAATATAGCGACAAAGCGTATTTTCACCGTCGAAACGAGTTAGTATGCATGGAACCTGTGCTGTAGCGGGTATCTTTTTTCACGCTTCCCTAAGAACACTCGGCGTCATCTAGCGCCATCGCTGCTAAGCCTGGCGTGGCATTCAAAATGCATAGTGCGCCAGTGCGTGCGCGCGCTGAGAGCCGCGTCATGCGGCAACCGGGCTCCTCTCTCGCGCTTCTTTCTGAACACGCTGTGCCATCTAGTGGCGCTACCGAGAAGTTCGTGCGTGCCCTTCGAGAGGAGAAGTGGGGCGAGCCGGTGCCCGCGAACGCTGATGATTGTTCCCTCGCTTGCCGCACACTCAGTGGAACATACTCAGTGAACCAAGTTGTCCAGAGGCTCATTGAAGGGTGCCACACACCCAGTGCGTCCATGGTGCAGCTCGCTAAAGCGCTGGCGTGAAGGGCGTTCATTGAGAACGGCAAATACCCAATACATTTTTGGTGAAGCCTGCTAATTAATGTGTCAGGTTGCTGTCCTTGAGAAACTCTGTTGACGTGGGCTCCATTCCGCGCAGGATCTGAGAAATTCAGGCGGTCTTTTTCGTCATTGTAGAGCAGCACATTGCCAGTGGCGCACACCTAGTTACACAAATTGGCGTCAAAGGCATTCATTGAAGAGTGGCACACACCTACTGCCGCATACCCAGTGACCAAACTTGGCATCAACGAGGTTGATTGAAGACCAGCACAGGCCGAGTGGCACATTCCCAGTGCTCCAAATCGGCGTCAAAGAGTTTCTTCAAACAGCGGTGCCTACCCAGTCCCGCATCTGCAGTGCCCCATGTCGGCATGAAAGAGGTTCGTTGAATAGCGGCACACATGTACGCATTGGCACATTCTCAGTGACTCAAGTTGGTACGATGATTGATTTCGAACCCAGTTGCTTCAGCACAGCAGCCCGATGCGCTAAGCGATCGACCACAGTCTACCCGCTGACCCAGGTAGGCAGGAAAACGGCTAGATACAAACCTAGATAGATAGATAGATAGATAGATAGATAGATAGATAGATAGATAGATAGATAGATAGATAGATAGATAGATAGATAGATAGCCGCGAGGAACGTTTTTTATATATGGCGACAGCAGTTTATTGGTTGAAACGAATGCTTCCCGCCGTTCCGTAAGGTTCTGTCGAAGTGGAATGAGTTCGCGTCCCGCACGCCGTGTACGAGGGAAAGCGTGCGAGGGTAAGCCGAGAAGGATGGCGGCTTGATGGGCGTCATCTTCCCGCACGTCCAATATTGGAGGTCACGTGATCAAGCGTGCGCAAAGAGCGGGTGAATGGAGGTGAGCGCGCGGTAACGTGGTCGAACGCGTGCTACGGGAGAATGGGGTGAGCGGGTTAGCAAGTGAGCGTGCGTCTTCTCTCCTTGCGCGGCCGTGGCTGCACGTGGAGCGGCTGAACGTATACGTAGCCCACGCGCCCTATCTTGGAGGTAATCTGCGGCGGACACAAATATGACAGGCGAACCGAGATGGCTGGTGTCCTTGTGTGCGCTGTCTTCCCTGACGCCTATAGTGCTGGAGGTCGTGGAATCTCAAGTTTCGGAGACGCGTTGAAGCGAGATGCAGCATGAAGCACATTGGTGAAAAGACCTGTGCTACAAATAATTAGCTAACGTTTCCTTACGAATCATTACTGCATTTATTCGGTGCATGCAGGACAGCAATAACGGAGACGTCCGCTATAGACGCATGCTGTTGGTTTACTTAGGCGGAATAGTGACGAATTGAAAATGGTATCTTTGAATAACGGTGGTAAGAATGCTATATTGGGCAACGATGATAGGTAATAATTCGCTTTGTACTAAATGTTATACCATGTCGACGAGCTTTAACAAACTTCTTTGTATGACATCTACTGGATTCAATAGAACATGTACTGTGAAAATGCATGGGATTTCGGGATCGGCCAACTGGCTGCTTGTATGTGCACATATAGCAGACACAGCCTGTGTGAAAAACATCAGGGTTTTTATTTCGATTAGCATTCTTTGGAACCTTCAGGCGCTTTTGAACCTGCCATTATCTGTCTGCCTAACAAAAAATGTGGACCGATGCCAAGTCTAGTACAGTTTGAGCATATGTTCCAAACCCCTTTCACTGCGCTTTTCAATTAAAAAATGACTCCTTTAATGTTGGCGTGATAGAGGTTAGATACACACTGACAGGCACAGTGGCGTAGCCAGGATTTTTTTCGGGGTTAGGGGGCGATGCACTTGAGCGAGGAAGGGGAACGTAGAAGGGAGGCTGTGCAGGCGGCCACCCTTAACACATAAATATTCAAGAGGTAGGGGAGGGGGGGGGGCATGTTCCCGGTGTGCCTCCCCTCCCTTTGGCTACGCCCCTGGTGTCTTAGTGCTTGTATTTTACTTTTTCTTGGGTAGTCTCAACGTATTATCGACAAACGTAGGAAACATTAGGGCTGCAGTGTTCACTCACAATCTCCACAATCTTCGGCACTGCTTATTCAGCATGTCGAGCAACATCCGGTTCCGAGACTTAAAGCCAGCGTACCAACACACACATACACCATCACCGTGGCTTCCTAGATCGCGCGTATGACTGCCCCCCCCCCCCTCCCTCCCTCACAACACATACACACGCGCGCACGCGGCGCCCACGCGCCCACACACGCACACAAGCACGCAGGCTGTTGTACAGACGTTGGCGTAAGAACGGCCGACCAATGGTAAACAGCGCATACGAACGAAAAGCTTTGTGAACTTGGCCCCAAATTATTAATTTTCCCCGGCACGACATCGTTGGATAGACTCATCCCACTCTATTCATCGAGCAGTCAAAACAAGCATGCGTCTTTCCGCACGCAGAGGTGACCCAAGTTGTGAAATCATGGCAAAAGAGACTAGTCGGTATCGATCGTATCTTTAACGTAATAAACTTGTCAGGCCTCCTGTGCAGCTGGATGGGAGATTAGAGCACCGATAATAGGAGCCGTGTTCAATATCCGCAGCATTCGTGGCCCCGCTATGCAAAAACGCCTATGGGGGTTTTCTGAAGCGTGATGCTCTCTAGTGCTATGTGGTCACTTCGTAATTAGTAAAATTTCCATTGCACTCCTCACCGTACGCAAGGACGACGTGCATGCGTAGTCTGATTATTTAGTGTTTTGCATTGCTTGTATGAATTTCTTATGCAAAAGAATGTAACATGATTTTTTTTCCCGGTTATAATGCACTTCGCACGAATCCCTAAGAAAAACTTTTCTGACGTGTATTTGATTGTTTTTCAAAGCAATCTAAACGCAAGTTTTCATTTTTGCTTTGGCGCTATAAAAATCACATCAATTCAAGAATTAGTGGAAGTTTATTGCAGTCTTGCCTCAATCACCTTTATTCTCTAATAAATTTATAGTTCGCAATTATAGTTCGCGCTCCAGCAGGATCACTCACGTTGGCTTACAACGTTGTATGAGCGACTATGTTTTTAATCGATTGAGCAGAAGGATTGAGGTTCAGTTCTCGGCAGCGGTGATGGCATTTCATTGACGAACGCTTCATTGTGTATCCGTGCAAAGTGTGAACTCCTATCCTCCTTCTCATCTAGCTGTCACTGTCAGTTCCCTTACTCCTTCCCCAGTGCAGGGTAGGCAACCGGACTCAGCTTGCTTCATTGCCCGACTTTTTTTCTCCCAGGAGGGCCTAATAGGGTAGAGTCCTCAGACGGTCGAAACCAGTGCTAAGTTGTTCGTTGAGGCTCCCCCCCCCCCCTTCTTTTTCTTTAAGTATATCGCATTTGTCACCATGAGAGCAAAGATAACCTAATACGTCGCGTCAGATGTTTCTAGTTGCCTTAACGTGTGCTGGGCTGAGTGCGGGACTTTCGAGCGCACCGAGGTAGAGCCACCGCAGGGTGGTGGGGTCGATTTTAGGCCGTGTATACAGTTCGTAGTTATCGCGATTTTGGAGCTTGAACTCCGGATCGTAACTCTGACAGGGCAAGATGCTACGCCTCATCGGTATGCCGCCGACATCACTCGTCGAACAGACTAGGGTACAGCAAAAGAGACCCCAGGAAGAAGATAGGACACGGCGCTTTCGGTTATTTGTCACACTGGGCTAATTAGTTAAATGGACAAAGGTATATTGGCGTTTCGACACCTGTAAGTATTGATATAGCAGGAGATGAAAATTACAAAACGGCTTAACCATTTAATATGAACACGTATGAACGACCCAATACTAACGCGCACTGCTACATAGCAAACGAGACTTTGTATGGTCCGAAAAGGCCAAAGGAATTGCTCAGAGTTTGCCAAGTTGCGCCAGTACACACGCAACGCTAGCGCTCAGGCCGGAATGCTCAGCGAGCGACCACGGGCTTGTCTTCGCAGCTGAGTGTTGGCATGCGCATGGGAAGGAACTGGGGACCCGTGCCGTTGGCACTGGGTGAGCGGAAGCCCATGTGGCCACAGCCACGCGGGCCGCACCCGCTGCACGTGTCAGCGGTGCTCCAGAATTCGCACGAGGTAGACCGGTAGCCGCACCCGTCGCGTACGGATTTCACGAACAGCTCGGCGCTCTGGGCACGGTCGCAGTCTCTCCGGAAATCTGCGAGGAGGAGGAAGGGGGGAGAGAGAGATGCACGATGGGCAAAATAGGCCATCTTACGTAATTGATCGCTCGAGTTGTAGGCCGCGTGAACGTTCGACTTGATATGACTGTGTGAGCGACTAACAGAATATATGAACTATTTCATTATTCCATTAGCGAGCCGACTGCTATTCTCTTACGCTTCATTGATTGGTCGCGTGTCCGCCGCATGTCTTGTTGGACGAGTGAACGACAGATGACCCTGCATTGTTGGTTAGAATATTACGTCGGTTTTCGCACTTGTCTCTTTCACGGGTGACTGAGTAAACGGCAGTCCATATGTGCCGTGCCGCCGCTGTACGTACACTATGCAAGCCGCTGAAAGATAGCTGTCTTTCTTTTCTATAACACTGTGGTCCCACACGTGCCTCCAAGCCCATCTCTTGTCTCTACCTCTACGTCCGTATGTATAGACAACGCCGCTGTACGTACACTATGCAAGCCGCTGAAAGATAGCTGTCTTTCTTTTCTATAACACTGTGGTCCCACACGTGCCTCCAAGCCCATCTCTTGTCCCTACCTCTACGTCCGTATGTATAGACAACAAGAGTTCGTATCCCGAGTGAATGTTTTCCATCTATCGATTTGTTATAACGTGTAGGACAGACGGAACTGACACCCGCCGAGCGTTGGACTCAGTCGATCGAGGCGTGTTCCACAAAAGTAAACCAAACGTTCTTTCATGCTTATCTGACGCGTTCTTGCTTCTTCCACAGATCGTAAAAGTAGATTGATTTAATTCGGTACAGTGAAAAACGGGGAGGTTTGAACACGGCTCAAGGCGTTCGAGTGAGCTGAAAGCACGAGTAGTGGAAACAAAAGGCTGTCAGAACGATCACTGACTCGACACCATTTTTTCATTCAGTATTTTTGCTGACACACGTTTGCCAGACGCCGAAAGAGCGAACAGCTTGGTGCCAGTGCAAGTATCGCGTTCTTGTGTCCTCAACCAACGTCATCTTGTCTGATCCTTTAGAACCCTGTCAAATGATTGATTGAGCTGCTGACAGCCTTGCTCAATGAAACTTTTATGCTCTCCCTCCATAGGGTAAAAGGGAAACCTGGCGCTGCAATTATTCAGCCCCCTTCGGAATGCGTGTATTCTGCTACGCTTTGACACGGATTCGTTGACAAAGCGCGTTGCAGTTGCTTCTTGTGGTTCAGTTGTGCTAAGTGCCGGCCTCACAACCTTTCATTAGAGAAATGAGATGTTCAACGATCATTATTATTCTACTTCATCGAGTAATTTCCACCTCATAACTAAATCACGATACGTCTGAGTGTGCGCGCCACTAAATATAGATGGGAGGTAAGTAACACTCAATATATAGATATTTATTTGTTACATTCAAAACAATAAATTTAGTTTGTGATGCTCTGTAAACTATTCGATTGTACAAATTAGAGGCTGGATGATAGTAAAGGGTGCCGCGCAAATATCTTGCTACGAAGAATAGGCGCTTCAAAAACGTTAATGTGAAAATCCACAGGGTCGTTCAAAGCCAGAAGAATGAAGCGTAAGCCAGTCCCTATAGTGCCCATTCTCATCATGGATCAATCAAAGAGACTTTAAGGGAGCTTGACGTCGGCCAGCTGGCCTAGACAAGGCAACATCCTCTGACGCCGCCCCGCAAGCTCTCCTGAGCCCATCTGCGCCTTGGCTCTTGGGAAATATGCCTTGCACGCGAAGGTCGAAACATTTAAGGCATGGTTTGGTTTGTGGTAGCATTTAGTGACGCCTGCTTCGTACTCAGCTCGTGTCACACTCTCCGCATGCTACCCACTCGGCTCTCGCCGTTGATATCTGTGCGGGGCTAGAAATTATGGCTTGCGTATCACATGCATGAAGGCCTATTTCAATTAGAATTTCTTTTTATGATTTTTATATATTTTTGGACTCTCCCGTCGAGAAACAACCTTACTGTGCCGATGTGGTTGGGCGTCGCGTTTACAAATTCTTATTCATTCCTGACAGGAATGGCCCAACAGTGTGGCGTGAAATTTGTTAGGGAGCGATGAGACTCTAGAGCACCTTTTGTGTCACTGCCCATCCATTAACGCTCAACGACGTACGTTACAAGCGAAACTCAAAATGGTAAATAATAGAGCGCTCGCAGAAGAAAAGATCCTTGGACCATATCCTATGCATTTTTGCATGCAAAAGGCCACAAAAGACCTTCTGCGCTTCTTGAAGGACACTGGATTGTATGAACGCTTGTGATAGTGGAGATTCCTCTGCGACTGATTGTGAATGACTGACCATTATTTTTCTTTTCTATCCTTATCTGTTCTTCCCTTTTCCCCTCCCTAAGTGTAGAGCAGCCAACCGGGCACGTCCTTGGTTAACTTCCCTACCTTTCCCTCTTCGTTTCTCTCTCTTTTTGTATCTTTTATGACTAGACTTCAGACTTGTCTCGTTTGATTTACTCTTTCTCTTTTTCCTTCCTCTGTTATTTTCACATTGGATTATCAACCATGCTGGTGGCGATGATGACGACGATGATGATACTGGTTAATGGCTTCCCCTTTGAATCAGGATGGTGACAAATGATAGCCTAGCCTCTGGGAGCTACGTACGATTCTCTATAAATCATCTGAATTATTCGCTAGTAGCATTATATCGTCCATAAATCAGATAAATCAGATAAATCTGATAAATCATCTGAATTATTCGCTAGTATCATTATATCGTCCATTGCATTAGTCCAGGAACCCTCTGTTGTACAAGCTGCCCTTTACGGGTGTGAGATAAATTAAATTGAATTTGCTATCTTTCAGTCGTCTTTCTATTCCGTTAACGCAATATGGCGTGAACTTAGGCGAATTGGCAACTCATACTAAACGTGTCAAACGTAATGTAAAGCGCGAACAGCAGTGAAGACAGGGAATCCTTGCTTCTGTTTTGGGTGAACTTATATGATTATTGTGCATCCTCGGCCTTCCCAGGCTTTTTGTACTCAGTTGTCGCTATATATTTTCAGGAGTCTACGAAGTCGGCATTTATACCCTCGTGCTTGAGAATATCGCAGAGCAAATACCTGTCGACGTTGTCGTACGCTACCTCGTACGCATCTAGGAACCCTATCCACAAATACCTGCTCTGAGTCATTAAAATTTCTGTGCACTGAGTGAGTACAACAACATTGTCCCCTAAGTGTCAGCCTGGCCTGAATCCTTTCTGCGGTTCCTTAATATTTTGTATTACTCCATTCATTTCGACAGCTCAATGGTTATGGCCTGCAGTGCCATTCTATATACCGGAGGTTACTGTAACTCCTCAATACGAACTTATCTCCGTTATCCTATCTTATATTCATTTCCTGTTAGATTGGATTATTCCTGATTTTCCACTACTCGTTTGAAATTTCTATTGTTTTAGACGCTTACTGGGCAGCACTAGTCAGCTGTGATTTGCTCTTCGGACCCAGCTTGCATCAGCTGTACTGATATTTCATACGTTCCTGCTGCTGTACTATTTCGGACATTTCTTTCTGAATTTTTATAGTTCGCTACGTTAAATGTTTGATACTCCGGGTCCTTTGTTGATGTACTTGCCTGAGCTGGGAGTACCTTTCTTATTTTCTGCCGAATTTATCGCTAATAACCCTCCTCAGGTACAACAGTGCGTCATTCCTTTCTAAGCTGTTGCCGTTTCTATCCCGTGTGAGGGTATGTGCATCTTTTGTGGTCTTTCCTATATTGACCTCATATGGTTCCATAATTTTTCCGAGCGCAGGCGCTGTAGCGCCCCTCACTCGCCATCTTATCGCGCGCACATCGCTCACCCTTCCTAGACAAGATGCAGCTCTTCGGTGAGAAGACGCCGGAGGTGTAGTAGTCCACGTGGCCGGTCGCCGCTATCTGTCCTCGAAGGCCGCCAACGAAGTCCGCACTGGTGTGAATGAGATCCACGTACTCGGCCGCTGCCGCGTTCAACGTCTCTCCAAATTCTTCGAAGAGTGGAGCCGACACGTCCAAGCCTGCGCGCACCAGACCGCGTGATGCGCTCATCGGTGCAGTTTTAACGCGCGCTAGTTCTGATGACATCGTCGACCCTCCGTGTCTGCAGTCTCTATAGGGGCTACAAGTATGACATTCAAGCTGAGCATAACTTACTCGTATTATGAAGGACACAACTGCCGCTAGAGGAGATCTCTTTCGGTTCATGCAGTTGCGGCTCAGTTCGACACCGGGCTGTGAGGTATGCAAAGAAGTTGGAGAGTGCCACGTCCGTACTGTAGCGCTAGTAAGGGGGCTGTTGCAGTGCTTCGGGGACCGGGTAAAAGTGACATTGTTTTGACATGGAATATGTTAGTTAAGAAGAATAGTTAAGACAATAAAGTTGACTTTTTTTCATGTGATATGGAATTGGTAGGACCGATAGACGCGCGCGTTTCACTCACCGGGGAGAGTAAAACGTGCCGATAAATAATTTTCGGATATAAAGATTTCAGAGCATCAGTCTCAGCCTACATTGAACAGCCCTCGTATTTAAATATGCGTTTTCTTTTTTTCAGGTCGCAAGACGTGGCGTCTAATTCACAAAGCTTTTCGTTTGTAAGAATTGTTTGTCGTTGATAAGCAGCTTTGTTTAGTTTGATATGTGCTAACATGATTGCTCAACTCATGTTGTTAAGAGCGCATGCTCCGCTTTGCGAATTTAGACAATGGAAAGAAATTCGCGAAGCTTTTCCGCAGCAAATGCCGCCCCGTTCGCTAATAACATGTCGGACATCGCGATTTCATGGGACCTGCTCTTAAGGACAATTATAGCGTATGTGAGTTTTCTGAATACCGAGTCTAGTGAAATTTTGGGTTACAGCGCTTGGCGCTGGGATTGCAGCCGAAATATGCGGCAGAATGGCTACGTGTAGCTCAGCAATTCAACTTATAACAGCGGCGAATCGCTGTTTTTTGACGAGGAACAATATCAACCAAAATAAAGCTTGTGCTCATTCCCAGCAAAAAAGCTCTTCTAGCTCGTTTCTTACCTGTCTTCATTTTTTGGCAAGTTTTCTTTCAATGAAACACCGTGAAAACAAGCTATCCTAATAGACTCTTATAGTGTTCTTTTGAAAGGTATTTCTTGCTTCGTTCCTGCCCTGGAAGATTGCTTTCTTTTCTCATTTGAAGGAGAAGACTAATGCGAGCTCCGCCGACAAGTTCCCGCAGGACAAGAGCCTGAAACGGACACGTTACAGAATGCACGAGGTATTTAAGAGAACACTGTTTGAGATCACTATAGATGTTAACGTTTTATTTTATATGTATGGGCACTTAGCTTCGTTTTTATCAACCTCTGTATCAAGTATCTAGAACATTCATTCCAAGATAGCAGCTTCCATACTGACACAGCACATGAAAAGGCGTACCGTTCTAGTCACCCTGGACGTCGGTCACAGCGACTTGGCATCACCGCCATCCTAAATGTGATAGTGTCTTTGCTTTTTTGGACAGAAAGGAGCTTAGTGCTTATAATAGTGAACTCTTATTACTTGGTGTATTTAGGCTCTAGGGCTCTTTTGTGAAAAGTGACAGGAGGTCTGTGTGCTCACTTTTTCCTTGAATACAACTTCTTTTTCCAAGAAATATTGCTTGACGCGTAATCCTGTAGCAATGCATAAACATTCTGGCGAGTGACGTAGGCGTGTTTTCTCACTTTCTTAAAGAGCCCGAGTGACATTTCCTGAGGCCTATTGCTTTTTGTGCACTTGTGTTGCAATGCCAGTCATTATTACTACGGCATTGCTCTCAACAATTCTGTTTTACAGCGCATTCTGCCCTTGCACTTGCTTCTGGTATTCTGCTAAGCTGCTTCGTAGGAACATTTAGCCTGAAGCAATATTGACTCTTCAGTTGTTTTTTATTAGGACCTTGCCAGCTTATTACGAGGTTCACTAAAAAAATAAGAAAAATGAAATACATGAAGGGAAAGGAAAAATAGGCTTGCAGAAGTCTTCTCCCACGGTGTACTGTGGGAGAAAGAAAATTGATCGGCACCAACTACAAGGAATACCGGAGCCGCGTTAATGAGGAGGGGTTAGCCTTAAGCGAAAAATTTAATTAATGCTAGCCACAAGCGCACTTTGGTTTTGAAAATACTGGCACGTCGCTTGCCAAAATTGTGGAGTTTGCGACTTGCATAATATTTATTATTTTCCTCTACCGAATTGGAGACCCTCCTAGCTTGAATTTAACCCTCGTTTCGCGTCCACGAACACATGCTGTTAATTTTTTTTTGCCCACTTTCACGTTCCCACTGCAGAGTCGCCGCTTAAAGCCGAACTACATGCACGTGTGCCGGCGCGCCAAAGCTCGCGTCCACGTGCGTTGCGTTTGCCACGCCTCGCCAGTAATGACGGTTTGAACCTACAAGACGCGCGCCAGCGCGCACCCACTTGCCTCACTGTTTTCGCCTTGGTACAGACATCGTTTCGTGTTTTTGTGAGGTAGCCGAAGCACCGATATTTGTCAGGAGAATATACCTGGGTTCGCGCTGCGCTTCGGCGCGTACGATCTGTCCTCCACCATCTGCGCATGCGCGAGGCGCTTGGGCGCCATGGCTCTCACGCGCCGGCAAGCGTACGTGTAGTTTGGCCTTTAGGGCATTTCCTTTAATCGCCGCCACTGAAATGGGTCAGGACAGGTGGTAAGGGTTAGGTCTGTGGAACGCACTTTAGTGCGTTAACTATATGAATGTCTTAAACCAAAGCGGGATACGAGAGGAAAGTCAGTGGTTGGCGAACGAATCACTCTGTGCGGCTGCGAAGCTCTACGCGATTGGCGCCCGGCACAACTCGCCTGTGACGCGGCCGACCCTCTCGCACAGCTTGTGGATGACCGAGACGGCGGCGTATCGGGCCACGTGCGCTCCCAGTCCGAGCCCCACAAGGTGCACGTTGCTCAGCCGCAGGCCCCGCTCGTCTCTCAGCCGCCGCAGCAGGCACGCTAGCTTGCGTCCCACGGGTCGCGAGTTGGCCACGGCCGTCCAGTAGTTTCGAGACGCAGCTTGACGCCAGCCCACAACCAGAACGTGGTTGCAATTGCCCTGCACGCACGTGCGCGCCCTATGCGTTAACAAACAATGTTCTCTCCCCCTCCCCCCACCCCAAAAAAATAACGAAAAAAAGGCAGTAAGGGAAAACAGAAGCTACGCGCTTGATGCCGGAAGGGCACCTGTAAAGCGCATTGAGGCACCGTAGATTGGTTAGCATCTTAAGGACACTTTTTGGTAATGCGCGTGCAACCGTTAATTGTCCCGTAAATTTCTAGTGAATCACCGTGCTGCGCGTGAAGGAGTACGATGATTCAAATGTGCGTAAGTTCATGATACATTCCTACATGACTTCGCGTGAAACGCAAAAGATAAAATTTTCTTCGTTAGAGATGGAAACAACGCAGTACTGGCCATAATAAAACAATGAAACGAAAATAGCGCGTTCTGCAGTGATTTCCAGGAACGTAGGTTGGCACCGTCCCTCTTCACATCGATTCCGACGTTCCCGCACACAAGCGTACGCTAAAGAGCCATCCTTTTATAAATTAAATTTACTAAGTAATTCATGTGAACATCCTTTCCTGGCACAGCCCGCAGTGGTAAGTGCCATGAAGGTAGAAGAAGGAGGAGGAGAAGAAGAACCCATCCCAAATTACAGCAGAGTTACACGCTTACGTTGAATGTCAATCTTAAGTTATGTCACGCGGAAACCCAAGCAAAAAAAGAAAAAGAAAGAAAGCGTAGAGATCGCGGTGTTCGGCGCGAATACCTTCCGCACAAGGAGGCGTTTCTGGTTCTTTAAACATGCGAGTTGTAGCGCAAGTTACGTACATGCGAGTTGTACCGAAACAACGGAAAGGACAGAGATAGCCAGAGTGGGTGTCGAAGTTTATGAATAATCTTCTCAAAGGGTACTTTTTCAAATATCAATCAAACCTTAATGGATGAAGGTGTTTTCTTAAAGAGCATATATATATATATATATATATATATATATATATATATATATATATATATATATATATATATATATATATATATATATATATATATATATATATATATATATATATATATATATATATATATATATATATATATATATACCTCGGGTGCATCCATTTTCGGGGGATGCGAGAGTTTCTCTGAGCGCGCCTGTCGCTTGACATAACTGGCGGCACTAAAATATTCTACGCTACTCACGGCACTCACCTCTTTCAAGAGAGCGTCCTTGAGTTGTTTCACCCAGCGCTCCGAGGCGCCTTGGTCAAAGTCGTGGAAGATTACTTGCAGTTTGCTGTCTGGGTAAAGGGAAACAGCTTGAAGAGATTTCGCGTCACTTTGCAGTGTAATCGGAGTTATGGAGCTGTTGCGAGAGTAAAAGAGGAAATTGACGGGGACTCCCCTCTTTGACTGGGGAAACAGACTTATGAGCACTCCGGCTTTTCTAAAGTAGTCGGAGTCGATGCTCCAGCGTGGAAGACTGCTCTGTATAATATAATTTCTAAGTGTAGTAACAGTATTGCGCAGTTCTTGAGGAGTCGTCGTCTCGTTTGGCAGTAGGGATCGCACATTATCTTCGAAATATTTCCATTGCGAGATGACGTGGCTGGCGTCAGCTTGATGCGTAAGGGGCGGGTGATTTTTGGGCAAAATCATCGTGCAGTTGCTCGAATGGCTACCTTCTGTTTCGTTCACCGGGTCAGAGTAAATATTGCTCCATGAAAATGTTGTTTCCTTGGGAAGTACATCTTTACTTTTTGCCGTAGTAGCTTGCGTTCCCCATACCTTTCTTGTGCTCTTGCTTGTCCTCGCAGCCCATGATAACCAAGTTGTGTTTGAATTGTCGCGTCCTTTCCTTCTTCCTGCACCATGAGCTTCGATTCGGGACCGTGTATGTACCAGTGTGTTATTTTCACCAGTAACATTCTTTCTTGTGACTTTGCCAAGATTGTTCTCCAGCTTAAGCTTTGTCGCACCTACACTTCGAAGTTTTATTGGAGGCATTGTAGTGAGTCCTGTCCTGTTTCCGCATTTAACCTTCTCTCTCTTGACTTGTTTGGTACGGTTCGCCATCATAAGCCTTTTAGCGCCGTCATCTTGAATTTTAATTGGAGGCATTGTAGTTAGCACTGTCCTGTTAACGCTTATGACTTTCTTTCTCCTCAATTTTCGGGTACCGTTTGTCATCACAAGCTTTGTAGTGCGTACATCTTGAATTATTTTCGGTGCAATTGTAGTTAATACCGCCCTGCTTGCGTCTGTGCCATTCGTCCTGCTGACCTTTAGAGTATCGTTCGTGGACTTCACATTTGCCATGCCTCTGCGACTGTTTCTTCTTTTTCCAGACCGAACTTGTACAGAAGAGCCTGAGATTAACTTGTTTGAGGTGTTCCGGTTTTCCATGTCCAGGTTCGGCTCCACAGACTGCCTGGTTAGTCTTGCTCCTGACGAACTAGTGGTGTTCGACCAGTCGTTGTAAAGTGTTTCGTTCGCAAGCCGATTGCGCAATGCAATCGAGTACTTGCGGCGCTTCATCTTGGCATCTGTCAGAGTAAGGTTGGCGAGTTCGTCGTCGATAACATCGCCATCTAGTGGAGTCTGTATGGTCGCGTTCAGTGTAGCATTGGCAAGTTCGTCCGTCTCGAAGGAATCGTCCACGATGGGGACCAACAGCCGTCCCTGTGACGAAGAGGCGTTCTTTTTTGGTGCGAGCTCGAAGCCCAAGTCCTCGATTTCCACTATCTGGTCACCCTCGGCTGTAGCGCTTGGCTTCTGGGGCACCAGAGGCGAAGTAATTATCGGTTGTTGCCCAATCAGGCTCACATTGTTTTCTTCGTCGCGTTCTTCATTCGAATATTCTTCTACAGGACTTAAGCTCGGGTCTGGCTCGTCGCCATCGTTCAAAAGCGTTTTTGATTCGGCCAGCTCTTGCTGCTTCTCGAGTTCGCGCAGCCTGAAGTCAAAGGCATTCTCTTGAACGAGTCGGCTCACATCTACCGCTTCCGTGGTGTCTTCATCTACAACTTTATCGTAAGGCATGAGCGGTTCTTGGGCAAACGCTTCCGTCATGTGCACAGATATCGGATCGTCCTTGACATCCGTTCCTTGTTGTGTGCCTGCGCCCTCGGACGCCTCTCGTGGCAGCAATGACGGTGTCTCATGCTTCGGAAGCGGCCCTTGCTGGGGCCTCGAACCCGGCTCAGACAAAATCTTCACGCCATGTTTTAATTCAATCGAGAATGGGGGCCACGTATCGGCGGGCTTGGCGGGCGTGGTGATGCGCCCCGCCGCTCCTCGACGCCTGTTGGGCGTCCGCGCACCTCGCCGTGCGCTCCACAGCACACCATTGTCGCCTGGTTGCCGCATGGGTCTTCTCGACGATGTGCTTGGAAGTGACCCCGGCTCGGGCTCATAACCAGGATCCCGCCTATGGTGGCGACGATCCGGGTCCGATGAAGGCCTCGGCATGTTCCTGCGACCTACGTCATATCGTTCCCTACTGTGAGGTCTGGGAGGTCGCTTCAAGCCGGGAATACGGCGCGTCTGAAGTCGAGAATCCTTGTCATCATTCGATGCAGTTGAATTCGTCGAGTCTGTTGCGCCTTCGCCAGGCAAATTTTTATCGAGGTCGTCTTGTTTTTTTCTTTCCTTGGCTCTTTTATTAACGTCCTTCATTCTGATATCGTAGTCTCCTCGTACTTTGTACACCTTTCTATACTCGTTGTTTATGGGAACAGGCTCAATGTACGGAGCTGAAACTGTCGTTGGCGGATGCTTGATCAAGTCCAGAGGGTCTGCAACTGTCGGCTGATATAGAGGCAAGTCCTCGAGTTGCTGCGGTTTTTCCTCGCCGACGGAAGGCCACTCTGGAATGCTTAAGGCTTGCTCCTCTTTCGCATGCAGAATCTTGTTCGAAGCCACCGAAGACACTGCAGCGAAAGAAGAAATCTGATGAAAAATTCCACAGAACCACCAAACAATCTTCCATGCTCACAAATGCATTCGAGGTTGCTAGCTGACACTGTTCTATAGATAACTATACCTCAAATATTCTTCGCGGTTTCTTCACCGCCCTGCAACTATAGGTTCGCATAATTGCGAGGCGGTTGTGCTTGTCCCGGCACTTTTGGCTTTTGTGTAGTAACAACACCCGAGGCAACGATCGCATACCGCGAGTTTCTATACCACGAGACAACACGATTTTAAGGCAACTCACGCAATGCTACCGCTGACAAATGAATCCTCGATAGAACAAATTAGATCAGACATCAAAGTAAGTCTATTTTGCTTAAAGTAGGAGAACACATTAGTATGGCAGAGGCAAATGTTTTTATCGCGAAAACGACGTAAGATAGAGATACAGAAAGAAACACCAACGCAGTGGACAGCGCTCTTCGTCCTGTGCTCACTGTCCGGTATGTTCAAGTTTTTCTTCTATATTTCTGTGTTTCGTCATTTTTTATGATAAATAACACAAGTATCAGGTAGCACAAATTGACTCGAACCAAAATTCAGTTCGATAGGACGCTTGGTTGTAAAGTGCTGCACACTGTGTTCTCTAGAAGAAGGCGAAATTGCATCTTTTGCTTGAAATACAGCATTAAATATCTGGTATTTTATTTATTTTTATTATTTCACGTATTGTTTGTGGGTGGCAGTACAACAGAAAATAATACCTGAACATATTTACTTTTAAAATCTAGATTATTGTCAACAGTGACGCTAGGCATGCTGAGGTGACGTTAAAAAAGAATAATACAAAGAAAGAAAGGACAGCAATTTACCGATGACACTGGCAACCAGAGCGAGAATCATTCCGAGAAGTGAGAAGAACCTGCGAAATTGCAAAAGAAAAGAAAAAAAAGAAAAAAAGGGAAACGAAAAAGAACTCTTCAAGGTTTCCATTCAAATCGAGCTCGTGAAGGCAATGACCTAACTGATGAGGCCTTCCTCAACATTGCGTTGCTTCTTCTGCGATGGACTTATTTATTTATTTCTCACTCGAGACCACTTTAAAATCGGTTGGAGGAGGCCAGGTGGCCAAACCACATGAAACAAAAAACATGTTATAGCATTATGGCTTATATCTTTGCAAGCATACTATCCACGTGCTTTACTGCTGTATTGTTAGGTAGAAGAAAGAAGCGTTTACTTGATCATGCATGTGTCGCCTGCTCAGATATCGCCGTTGTCGCACCACGGATTACGGAATCGGGGCTAAGTTTAGCCTATAGCCCGGCGTTCAGAGAGGCATAGCTGGGCAGTACGTTTGTCGATCCGAGCCGGAGCAGTCGCTTTCGAATGAGCTCACTCAGCCATTGTAGACATAACCCATGCAACTAAAGCCGGTGCTCATCAGGAGTTATAAGGCCTATAAGTGTGCAATTTGTGGCAGGAATTCCATGCTTGCTCGGCTACAGCGTCCCTGCGTTCGTCAAGAAATGACGTAAAGAGACTCGGGCAGTGACACAGAGGGATGCAAATTCGCACCCACCACCTTTGAATAGGGATCAAGCACGATTACGAGATTACACCGTAGGACCTCTGCTAGATGTATCATGAGGTAAGCATATACGCTTTTTAATGCGGAACAGGTGTCGTCCACTTTACTTTGGGTGTCATTGCGCAGAGGAAAGAAGCCCTTACTCTTTCATGCATGTGTTGCTGGCGCAGACGTTGTCGCGCCAAGCATGGCACAATCGGAGCTAAATCTAGCTTCGCACGCGGCGTTCAGAGAGGCGTAGCTTGGCAGTAAATTTGTCGATCTGAGCAGGAATGGTCGCGTTTGAGAGAGCTCACTATACCGTTGTAGGCATAATTTATTAAAGTCATTCTGGTGCTCATCAGGAGTTATAACGCCCAAAAGTGTGCAATTTGTTGCAGGAATTTCATGCTTTCTCGGCTATGGCCTCCAGTTCGACACACGTACGTGCCAGATATAAGCATTCAAAGATACTTGACTGCTTCACACGCTTCCCGGCAACTGCAGCTTATGTAACCCTAATGCTTACCGAGAAACGCTGGCGGCAAACGCTATACACGAAGGCGAGCTTTCTGGTAGAAACGCGGCCTCTTGCGTGGCCTAATCTTCTTTTATTGTTTCGTATTTTAAATATTTCAGTCTGAGAGAGAGAGACAGAGAGAGAGGAATATAAGGAAGGCAGGGATGTTAACCAGTCAAGAGACTGGTTGGCTACCCTACGCTGGGGGAAGGAAGACGGAAACGAGAGAAGGGAAAGAGAGGGAGTATAGAGACGTGCACAGGCAGTGATTGAGTCAAAGCCTCTCGTGCTAACCAGACGTTCTCAGAAAGTACAAAAGTGCTATCACTGACTTCTGAGCCGATGATCGGTGGGGACGGTGCTCTAGTACTGCCCGTTCACTCAGAGGACGATCATCTAGTTTTCTCAATGTGTTGGACAAAAATGGTCTTTGCGCTTGAAATTGAGGACAGTTACACAATAAGTGGTCAATGTTTTCCTCGCTTCCGCAAACATCACATGCAGGACTATCAGCCATTCCAATTAGTGCTGAGTAAGCTTTCGTGAAGGCAACTCCCAGCCACAGCCGACACAGAAGAGACGGTTCGTGTCCACCCGGAGGTCTGAGTTGCAGTGAAGGGTTTAGTCTGTGCAGTCTGGTGCGCCTTGTATGTGCGGTATTCCACTCTGCTAAGGAGAGCGTGTGTGCTAGAATGCGAAGTTGTCTCGCTGCGTCGGTCCTTGAGAGAGGAATGCGATGCAGTGGTATTCTTTGTTTGACGTCCGAGCTGCCCTATCTGCGTCATCATTCCCAATGATACCGCAGTAACCTGGTACCTATTGAAATACGATACCATGGCCTTTTTCTCTCAAGTGGTCGACAACTTCCACGATTTCGCACGCGAGCTGATCGTGAGTTCCATTTCGGAGAAACGACTGCACACATTGCAAGGCCGGCCTTGAATAGCAGAAGCCTGCCCATTTTAGAGTACTTTCAGCATTTATAACATGAAGCGCGTCGCGGAGAGCCGCGAGCTCTGCAACTGTAGACGCAGTGATCGAGGAAGTCTTGAATCGCTTGGTTATTCCCATTTTTGGTATAACTACAGCGCCACCGGAACTGGTTGATGTAGTTGAGCCATCAGTATAGACATGTGTGCAGACGCTGTATTTCTCCTACAAGAGAAGTATGTTGCTTGAGTGCTGAAGCTGGCAACATAAAAGACATGCGCTGTAGGTGTTTTGTTTCATTAAATTCGTTTGTGGGCCGTCATTCTCAAAATTCCGAGGAATAGTTTTATAAAGAATGTAAGGAAAGGTCTGAGCTACTTTAGTGCTAGAAGACGAACTTTAGTGCCGTATAGCACGCATGGTTTGGAATTATATTTCGCGGAAAGCTAGTCGACGTTGGACGCGGGACGCCGACGCCGTACTTTCTGCGACACGGGTCGTTCAAGCTATCGCATTAAAATTTGACCGTAAGACGACCGCTAGTTGTGTCAGAGATGCAAGCTTACTAATGCACGGTAAATGTAACCTGTGCATTTGGATGCGTCCATTTCTGTACCTTAGCGCCCGTGCACCGCCTGCAGCGCGCACAAGGTATTTCACGTACTCCACTTCGGCTGCGTCCTTATTTTTACCTGCCGGATTTATCGTTTTTACATTTGTGTGTAGTGTTGCTTTATAGGATTGAGTAGGGGATAGCAGGCGCTAAAGTTTCATGCCTTCCCCATATGCGTAAGGTTTACTACCCAACTACCATCAGAAATGTGTCCCGTAAAGCGTGCATCACCTCTAAATGAGTATGTGAGTAACAAAGCCGAACCGAAAGTTTCATTTCGAGCTTCGGTTTGTTGATTTTCTTTTTTTGAAGCGAATCTTTCTTGGCCTTCTTTCCCGCTAGTAGTTCGGCGACCCGTTCTTTTCCCTTTAGTAGATAGGGGATGAACTCAAGTCACTTGTGTTATGTGCACCAACATATGTTCAAAGTATTCAAGCTATTAAACAGGGAAGGCTTAGGAGTAGATTGACGGCGAATATGTCAGCAACCTTCGGTTTGCTGATGACATTGTTCTATTCAGCAACATTGCAGACGAGTTACAACAAATGATTGAGGACCTTAACAGAGAGAGAGTGAAAGAGTGAGGTTAAAGATTAACATTAAGAAGACAAAGATAATGATGAATAGCCGGGCAAAGGAACAAGAGTTCAGGATTGCCAGTCAGCCTCTAGAATCTGTGAAGGAGTACGTTTACCTAGGTCAACTAATCACAGGGAACCCTGATCATGAGAAGGGAATTCATAGAAGAATAAAAATGGGTTGTATCGCATACGGCAGACATTGTCAGCTCGTGATCGGAAGCTTAAGATTATCATTGAAAAGGAAGGTGTACAATCAGTGTATTTTACCGGGGCTGATATATGGGGCAGAGACATGGAGATTTACAAAGAAGCTTGAGAACAAGTTAAGGACCACGCAAAGAGTGATGGAACGAAGAATGCTAAGCATAGCGTTAAGAGACAGAAAGAGAGCGGTTTGGATCAGAGAGCAAATGGGTATAGCCGATATACTAATGGACATTAAGAAAAAAAATGGAGGTGGGCAGGTCATGTAATGCGCAGGTTTGACAACCGTCGGACCATAGGGTTACAAAATGGGTACCAAGAGAAGGGAAACGCAGTCGAGGACGGCAGAAGACGAGGTGGAGGGATGAAATTAGGAAATTCACGGGCGCTGGTTGGAATCGGTTGGCGCAGGACAGGGGTAATTGGAGATAGCAGGGAGAGGCCTTCGTCCTGCAATGGACATAAAATATGATGATGATGATGATGATGATGATGATGATGATGATGATGAGTTCAGAGGCGTGTCAGTACAAGACACTGTTTGTCTAAGTCAAGTTCTAGTTCGTCCAACCAAAACACGTGTTTTGTTAGACTTTACAACATTATCCTGTTATTGCTTGCAACATAGTGCACTAATTTTTAATTGTTTTGGTTACAATAATTGAAAATCTTAAGAACTGTTCTTGAGGTAACGTTTTACACCGTGTTTTTGGTCATTTCCTGACTGCGAAGTGTTTTGTTCTTAGATTTTCTGCGATTCGCTTATTCGTACCACCAGACATGGAAATTTCCTTACTTCATTTCTGACTCGAACATTCTCCGTTTAAGTGCTTCCTCTAGCGATTTTTTGTTAGCGTTTGCTAGTTTTCTGTGAATTCCTATTCTACCGCGTCTTATTCTGCTGTCAACTATGCGCCCACGGGGCGTAAAAGTTGGCCGAATTTTTAAGGAATCCTCGTGCGCATGAACCATAAAATATACAAGGAGAAAAACAAATTGCCCCTAACCAGTCTGTTGGCCGCTTGCCTTTCTACATAGCGCTGCTTAGTTAATTAAATTATCCCCTATTTTCCACACCGCTCCTTCACCTGAAGCGAGACCAATTTCGTCACCGAGCTAAAGCTTCGTTTTCGAAAGCGACCGCTTCTGCTTCTTATTATCGGCGCGCTTCCTGACTGACTCGCACGCTTTTCATCTTATGCCGCGTTTGTTTCGAAGACTCGTCGTGCCCGCGGTCGTACGTCCCACTTTTTGTTTCGCTCGCCGAGCGCGTTAATCATCTCCTTCCCCCTCTCTCTCTAGCCACTGGTTTTCCTTTTCCTTACGCGCCCCCGAAATCATTAAAAATTTGTCATCCCCGCTGGAAGATGGCAGCGGAGCGAAATTGTGCTCGGCCAATGTTTTGCGGCTTCAGCGCGGGCTACCTCCAGGGAATAATGTTGGCGTCTGCTGCAGGCGACGACGTTTTGCTGGAATGTCGTCGCGCCACCCGAGTCGTAATAGAGAAAGCGTGCGTGCCCGGCTGTGTGGCTGTCGGGCGTGAGTTTCTTTTATTTCTTGGCCCATCCTCCTTCTTTATTATTCTGTATTTTGAACGTTTTAACCACCGCAGGGCGTGTACTCGGCTCGCGAGAAGTAGGCCTTGAACTGCTGGAGGAAGCGGCGAAAAACTGACGAAGTGCGCGCAGGATATGTGATACACTGAGTGAGAGAAACAAAGGGAGAGAGAGAGAGAGAAAAAAGTACACGAGAAGAACGATATTAAAGAGAACTTGAGAAAGAGAAATGACGACGGCTTTGTTCCTCACTAGCGCTTCTTCATCAGTGAGATTTTAAAATGAAGGAGAGGTGTGAGCGGACTACGGATCGGAAATACAGAAGAGAAAAGAATGGAAGAGAGAGCGAGTGAGAGGGATGGCTAAATAAAGAAAGCGTTTCACGTGGGGAGTCGGACGATGAGTTGGGGGAAGGAGGAAAATTAGGGAGCATTAAATAGAAGGAGTTGCACTTATGGAAAAATGAAGCGAGAAGAAGGGGAGATTGCCGCTGTGGTCGTATGGCAAAAAAAAAATATACATAACGAAACGAAGTCTGCGGCGCCTTGTTGGAAATAATAAAAATAAAGAAAAAAAAGGAAAACGATGCTCAAGAACGTTTGAACTTCGTGTGAAAAATAAAAGCAAGGCAAATGGGCGCAGGGAATAAAAGTAAAATAAGAACAAGGCGACGCCAGCAAAGGTAAGAAAAAAATTACTGAAATTCTTACAGGTCCCTAAGGAACTTCTCCGGCGCTAGATAGATTGACAAAAGAAGGAAAAAGATACAACGCCTGAGATGCTGCGGACGCGAAACAAGAATAAGGATAACTCGTATAGGGGTGAGACAAAATTTATAATACTAAAATTGTGGCGTATGAGGGCAACCTTAACGAAAAATAACACGTGGAGGATGGGAAATTTAATGTGAGCTGTGGAGGGAAAGTGTGAAAAAAAAAATGAAAGTTTGACAACAGTGACTAAACCACCAGCAATAGCGGAAGCGATAAGAAGCAGCAAGTTCGCTGGAGGGACAAAAAAATAAAGAGGAAGAGAGAATAAAAAAGATAGGAAACGAATATAACCAGAGGAATGGGAAGGAAAAGGCTAGAAATAAGGGGAAGAGAGAATTGGGGGATGTCTAGGGACGCCAGGGACCGGGGTTTCGAGCTCGCGGAGGCCCTCCCCATCTTTGGGTTGTTGGCGCGTTGCACGCGCGTTCCTAATTAGCACCGGCGAGTGGGAAACGAGCGGCAAAAGATGAAATGTAGGCTCGCGAAGGGTCTCGCCTAGGCATCGGGGAAGAAGAGGAGAGCGCGCGAACGGGGGACGCCAGATATGCGACGAAGGAGGATCTCGCCAGAGATAAGAAGGAGGGGTGATGAGGAATATAGGAAAGTGCGCGCTGGCACGCTGGCTGCCGTGTTAAACGCCGTGAAAGCGCGGAATGGCTTCCCGATGGGGGAGCCACGAGGGGAGGCGGGGAACAGGAGTGACAGGAAGGGAAGTGGCCCGCGAGAGAAATACGAAAAGCAGATACAGCGCGCAGCTACGCTTCCCCCTTTTCCCCACGTAGCGTGCGCGCGGCGGTCACCCGGCTAATTGTTATTAACGCACTGTATGCCTACACGCTCGGCGAACATTTACTTAAAAAAAAATTGTAAGAGATAAACGCGGGAGAGCTAAGAGAAAAAGGAGAGCGCGAACGAGCAAGAAAATATAAGCACCAAGGTGAGAAGGGCCCTAATGCCGCGGGTAGTTTCGACGCGGGTGGGACACGGAAGGGAAAAGAAGAAGGGGAACGTGAGAGGCGAAAATTGGGAAAAAAAGGAAGATGAATGGAAACCAATCGCTTCCGGGACTGCTTAGACTTGGGTGGGGGACACTTCCTACTTTGTCTTCTTTGCTTCCTCCAACCTGCTCTTTCTCTTGGCCCGGCCTATGGACCCTTAGTCAGCCGGGCGGGTCCGACGGGGGCGTGCGGTATGGAGGCGACCACTGCTTTTTTACCGGGGGATGTATGTTACGACAATTTGCAGTCTGCGTTTTGCTCAGCCTTGAATTTGGTATTAAAAAATGAAATTATGGGGTTTTACGTGCCAAAACCACTTATGAGGCACGCCGTAGTGGAGGACTCCGGAAATTTCGACCACCTGGGGTTCTTCAACGTGCACCTAAATCTAAGCACACGGGTGTTTTCGCATTTCGCCCCCATCGAAATGCGGCCGCCGTGGCCGGGATTCGATCCCGCGACGTCGTGCTCAGCAGCCCAACACGATAGCCACTGAGCAACCACGGCGGGTAATCTGGTATTGCGGCCCCTGTTATTCGATAAGGGGGGAGGGGGAGGGGAGGAGGGATAACGTGGTATGTCAATTCCCCTCACGTTTTGGGTGAAAGAAACCGTATTCTGTAAGCTTGCCTGATCAAAGAGGTGTTTAACTGAGCTAGTTGGTTCATTCTTCGAGGATAGTAGCAGCAGAAATAGTAGAACACAGGCAACGAAAGGAAGGAACAGATGTGGACGTAGCTGCTCCGTACGTTCCTTTCTGTGTCTGTGTTCTGCAATTTCTACTGCTGCTATCCTCGAAGTTTCACTGAGCTTCGCAGTAGCGAGCACATACTCATTTCAAAAATGCCTATCTAGTAATTTGCGTTCACTTAGCGAGCAGAATAAGCTTATTCCAGGCAGTTAACTTTGGCTCACGCGGGAATCGCAGCAATAGATTGGTCACACTGATGTCGTTCCAGCTGCATTGTTTGTTTCTCGGTGTCAGATGCTGCACTGATACTAATTCGCTGTAAAATAAAAGGGATCAACATCCTTAAAAAGTATTTTTGGTCCTACTTCACAGAAATCAGTAAAGTCATAATCAAAATCAATCACATAAGCAAAGTTCTATCTCTAATTAGGCACAACAAATGAAACAGACTAGAGTGGCACTATTTGTTGAAAAACATAAATAAAGAATCAAGCAATCCGCACCCTAACACAATAGAAAAAAAAAAGAAACTTGAGCATATGTTGGTACACATAATACAACTAACTTGAGTTCAAAACCTGACTACTAGCGGGAAAGGAATTCGTTCACGAACTACTAGCGAGAGAAAAGGCCAAGAAAGCTTCGCTTTAAAGAAGAAAATGAAGAAACTAAAGCTCAAAAGCAAACTCACTCGTTGCCAGTGCTTTAACACGACATGGCTATCATATAGCTTGATTAGATTAAGCATACAATACTACGTGATAAAGCATCGTTGAGTTTGGTTTTGCTAGAACTTTGAACGAAATAGGGACAGCGATGGGAAGTTGAGAATCTAGATTCACTCACCCAGTGTCGCTCACATAAGTGGCTTTAAGTGCTCGCGTTTTTTAACTGCCTGTGTAATATACCTCAGTGTTCGGTGGTACTAGGGAATTATTGGCACAAATACGGACACGCACAGCGCCACACCACAGCACGGAGCGTTTTCAGGGCGCCGCTTTCGTCATGGGAGCAACTGAAACGACGAGAGTAGGTGCACGCGCTGCCTATACACGCGCTTGCACGATGCGGCGTAACCGTAAAAGGAGGGCCGGACGAAGGCGGCACATTCAGATGGCGTCACCCGTCTCTCGATGCCTACGTCCGTAACGTGTTCGCAGCGGGCCTGCGCTATCACGTCGCGGGATTCAATACGGATGGCACAGCAAACGCGAGCCGCGCGCAAACTGCAACTTTTTTACGAGTTTCCCACCGGTGATTACAGCGCGTGCCGTCGGGATCCCCACCAATACACCGCCGCGAAAAGGGTTTGCATGGCACATGGCCATGGGCGTCCAGAAGCCGCGGTCGCCACTTGGCGTGTCGTTCGTGTACGGTTTCAATCTATAGGTGTTCTCCGGACGGGGCCGGAGAGCTCGAATATATACCGGGTATAAACGTACGCGCACCGCGCGCACTCTGTCGTGTATATATGCGTCGTACCGCTCTGCTCATGTAGGCGGTGGAAGGGGGGGGAGGGGGGTCGAAGGTTAGAAAAATAAAAGGACTCTGATGAGAAGTGCGCTTTGGTGGTGCGCTGGTGGCTGGTCGGCGAAAACTTGGAAAGGCGGTACTTTTATTGCCCTCGACGAATGCCGAACACAGAGGAAAGAAAAAAAAAGAACGACTGAAGAGCAGCCGCCTGTTTATCGTGGCTCGTTTGTGGCTGTAGGAAAAGTAGACGGGGATACAGATTACGAAGCGACTGCTCAGGGCTGGCGTGGGAAGGCGATTTGGCGAGAGAAAGAGCGAAAGGCACGGTGTCTATTGCACATGCACCGCTCAGTAGCCACAACATTGTTAAAGTTGGCGAACGCAAAACTAAGAATCACTTGCTTTTGTTTATGAGACAGGACCTGTGGCTCAGCGACTCATTTTCGCGTTTTTCATCACTGATACCCGGGGCTGACAAAAAGTCTTCGTTATTCTAGCATCTAGAAAGAACACGATGTATTTCGAACATAACAGTTTTCTTTTATTTCGCTTACTGGCAGAAATAAGCAGCTGGTCTAGAAAACTCATAGATCCGCACTTTCTACCCCTTAATATTTTACAACAAACGTTCTTCATCCTAGCTTTCGGCGCCATACAATCAAAATTGACACTTGCTAGTCCCCTTGTGTTTTCTCATAATATTAGTTGTAGGTAATATTCTTCTTATCATATAACTGTCGAAAAGTAAAGATGAAACGTGCATGGTAGCTAACTTACGAAAGTGCAGTTTCATGAATTCAATGCGACAAAATCAGGCAGACGTAAACGATTGCTTTAGTGCAGCTTCTTAAAAGCAAAAGCTTGCGCCTCTTCCATCAGAGACAGTGTACTTGTATGTCGAATGTATCGGAAACCGAAAGCACATACGCATATATAAAAAAAGTTGTTGGGAATGCCGGACAGCGCTGAGACAGTACGTAAATTTTACGGTGTTTTGCTACAGGGAACAGAGCCCTATTTCTCTAGCTCAGCTGTCTTTTCCTTATTTCTGCGTACATCTTTGGAGAGTCGTCGTGGCGCGGATGCAAGTTGACGTCCCCGTGCCTCTGCCGGCAATGGCGACTTCAGCGGCGGCTGCGTCTAGGAAGCGGACCGGCCTCCAGAGCGACACCGACTGCGATGACACCAGCGTCTACTCGCTCAGCAGTGAGGACTTCTCAGATGAAGCCTCCGAGCTTGTGCGGAGCCGCAAGGCGAAACGAAGACACACCACCAGGGCATCCATGTCTTCGAGCATGCCAACGGCAGGGCCAACTCAGAATACCACAGTCAGTACGATTCTATTTGTACCAGAACTCGCTACCGACAACCTGAGGTGACTCAACAGACAGTCCGTATCGGTGCAACTTGAAGCGGTGGCGCCAAATCAGATAGCAGACGTTAGAGTCAACACACGAAAAAATGTGTTGGCTATCGACGTCACACATGAGACTGCGCTGAGAAATTTGACTACAGTTACAGAACTAGGTGGCGTTGAGCTCCACTCGTATATCCCCCAGAACAGTGGATCATCTACTGGTGTCATCTACGACGTGGACGTCTCCATCTCCAGCGCCGACTCGCCGATCCTAGTGAAGCCTGCCGTTGATGGCGTCGTCATAACACATGTGTATCGCCTCGGCACATCCCGCTGTGTGAAAATTATATTCAAGCACGAGACTCTCCCTTCGCACGTCAAGGTGGACCACTTTAGACAACCTGTGCGACCATTCATCCCAAGGCCACTGCAATGCCGCAATTGTATGAGGCTGGGACACGTGAGTGCCGTGTGCGAGAACACGAGAGTTTGCTCACGCTGCAGCGAGCCCTACGCTGCACACTCTTGTGCAGCCACGGTTCTCAAATGCACCGATTGCCTTGGGTCCCATGATGCTTCCTCGATGGACTGTGCCAAAATTAAGAAGGAAAAGGCGATCTTGAAGCAGATGGTGAGAGACCATTCGTCTCGTCGTGAAGCTGTTGCGGCCGTTAGAAAGCGATGCTCCCGACGCAGCCGGACTTCAAAGAACGCTGGTACCTCTATGAAGAGTACGCCCCATCCGACATCACCTCCTCCTCTGCCCCGTAGGCCTGGGGCAATTCAATCTAAATCGGACAAGGCCATGGCGGAGAACAATACAACTTGGTCCTCACTACTAAAGCAACAGCCAAAGCCAGAACAACAGCGGAAGTCACAACCGAAGCCACAGCTGATGCCGCAGCCGATGCCACAGCCGGAGGCGATACCGCAGCCGATGCCACAACCGGAGGCGATGGCGCAGCTGATGCCACAACCGGAGCCGGAGCCACGTCAAGTGATACAGATGCGCACGGCTGTAGAGCGAACAGCGCGAGTTCCTGAATTGCCTGAAGAATTGCCTGAATTGCCTGAAGAAGACCGGCAAGTCGTTATGATGCTCCGGTCTCTGATGGATACCCTTCGAATACTCTTAAATAACCTGCACACTCCGTCAGCACGAAGTGCAATGCAAGTGCCAGATGCTCTCAATTCAGTACTTGCAACTCTTGAGTAAGCATCATGGCTCTCCCGCATCATTATATTCGCACTGAAGTCAGAACGGCTGGGGTTTAGCTTAAAGAGATACTGCCACGCACTGCAACGTACTGCCGACGCCCACCGGATCTTTGGTCTTCACTGGTACCTTCAACGTGCATCACCAGCTATGAACCTATCGACAGAGTACTTGCTTTGACTTGACTGATTTCCAAGCACTTTGCTGCGTGCACAGACAGTGTTCTTTCTATCCCGCTTTCCTCTTTCTGTTCCCCCTTTCCCTTCCCCAGTGTAGGGTAGCAAACCGGACGCTCGTCTGGTTGACCTCCTTGCCTTTCCTCTCTTTGCTATCTCTCTCTCTCTCTGCTACAGGGAACAAGGTCGCCAGTGCCGCACTCGGCAATTTCCGCCTCGTTGTGATGGAATGGCAAAGGTCCATGCACTTTGATGTAGATGCATGTTTAAGAACTGAAGGTGGTCAAAACAAATCGACAGCCTTCCAATACGGCGTCTTGAGGAGCGGTTGCTGCATAGTGCAGAAAAAAAAAGGGAAAAACTAAGGAAGACGCAGAACATATCGCAGCGTTAGCACTGCGGTAAACGATGCAGGTCGAAAGTGAAGAGACAGCGAAGCAAAACTTGAAAGCTAGAGGAAAAGAAATGCTAAACTTGAATGAGGTTCTAGAGAGCAAAGGGAATAACGACACGGTGCGGGAAAGGGAGCCGCGTCGACAGGAACATGCCAGCAGCGCGTCGCCTGACACGCGTTATCGCTGTTTCTATCTCGGCCGGCATTTTTTATTTCTTCTTTGTTTACCACCGCCAGCGGCCGCACGGCGGTGCGAGCTCGAGAACCATGATTCACTCGGCGCTCGCTGGCTGGCTTCTTTGTGGCTCGCTCGGCTCGTGCGCTCCTGCGCCCGTCTCCTCGCTGGCCGTCCTTCTCTCTTTAAAATCGGCGCTTCTCTTGGTTAAGGGACGGGACGGCAGGCCACGCCGGTGTGTGAACGCCGTCTCGCGGGAGCCGTTTGTTTTGATCAGCGCTGATTCGGCGATTCATAAATACGGCTTTGCCTCGCGGGCCCGCAGAGACGCCCGGGCAGCGGTCTCCAAACAGACAACGCGCGCTCCTTCTTCCGGCCGCAGCCGGAGTGCGGGCGTCCCGTCTGAGAAGCGAGGCACGCGCTAAGGGGCTCCCCGTGAACTTCAGTCTCGGCGCCCTCCCCTTTCTCTCTCGCTTTGCGTCTTCGTCGAAGAGTTCTTTCGGTGCAAGATATGCCGAAAGACGCTTTTCAAAGGACCGACCTCTCTCGTAAACAGGAGCGACTGCCCGTCGATTTGCATGCCGAGTGTGCGGCGCGGAAATCTGAATCACTCTGGGTATGGCAAAGCATGCGGATTGACCTGGCTACCCTTGTCGTCGGCGAAAGCTTTCTCGAGTGATTTGTTGTGTTTATTCGGAGCTTCCATTGTACGGGTCACTCGCATTGTCGGCGGAGCTCTTTCCCTTCGAAATGCAAGTTTAAGGTTTTCGTTTCCTCTCAACGCGTTCGTGTTAGAAAGCAGGTTCGTATAGCGAGTGACTGAACTACCCATAGTATAAGACACCACTGAAGTAACTTGGCAGTTCTCAACGCAAGGCTGACGCTTTACGTTTTAAGACTCAACCGGTGCAGTGTTTTCGTTTCTTTCACTCGGTTCTCTTGACGAGTGTTTGAGTCCAGTAATGCTTCCTCAGATTCAGATTTCAGAAGTGGTGCGGGCCGCCATCTTCAGATTTCAGAAGTGGTGCGGGCCGCCATCGCGCCACGCCGTTTCAGCGGCCATGGTAGTTTGGCCACGGGAAAATGACCCCGTCTCGCTGCAGATGTCAGCGGTAGAGTCAAATGCGCGGGACGGACAATGCATAAAATCAAACGGAATCGATGATGAGCTTATATTTTTCAGTTCACGAGCGTGTATCACGAACCGTTATTGTTTTTCTCTTTCTCTCTTCACCGCCCATTTTGTTTTGCAACGATTTTCCTCCTATACACAGCGGGCAACTGTTTCTACGTTCCGGTCGCAGAATGTCCTCCTACGAGTCCCAAACCACCACACACACTAGAGACAGCCTGATGTCGTAACTTCTTTCTCCCATTGCCGTTTCAAAGGAGCAAATGTCGCATCTCAGTGTGTGCAGGCGACTGCATCACCTAGGAAAGTACATGACAGATCGGAGACGGAGAAAAAAGAACAGGGAGGAGACGGAGGAGGGGGGGAGGGGGGGGGGCGTGGAAGGAGGATCAGCGGGCACCAGATAAAAGCTGGTGATCTCCTTTCTTTGACCCTATATCCATGGCTATGCGCGCACGTGGCACGGCTTCCACGCCGAGCGTAGTGGTGCGAGCCCAGTGTGCTATGCGCATGCATCGCCACGCCGGGTCGTGGTGCCGCCCCATTGATATTGATGCGGCGGCGCTGTCTGTCGTTTGCCTTTTGTGTCCGCCGCGGCGCAGGCATGCGCAGGTCTCGCGGGGCGAGGGCTCGTTCGTAGCGGCGATGTGTCCTTGTTAGCGGCACTGATTTGACGGGCTCCCAGACACACGGTGCCAGCGCGCGCGCGGTCCGCCCACCCCCGCCTTGTCGCGCGCGCACTGGCGAGCGAGCGAGAGAGAGAACGCTTCGTTTCCAGCCGCGGCTTCGACACTTTCACAGTGCCGCCTGCGCCCTTCTCCTCGCCGCCGACAGCACCGTATTTGCGGCATTACGCTGAACCCCCACGGCTACACCCTTCGCTCTTGGCATCCCGTTGTTGCTCATCCCGCATGCCCCTTCTGTCACCGCTTTCCTTCTACACGCCTCCACACGACAGGCTAGGCCTCCGCCGCTCAAATATTTGCCATTTGCCACCTTGCGGAAGATAATAAGTATTACACACTCCCGCGGTTGTGTCATTCTCGCGGTTACATTACTTCTGTTTTTTTTTTCCCCGGAAGAGCGTCTTTCGCGTCTGCGGCGAGACGCGGTTTTGCTGGAGTCCTCTGGGAGAATTGGGATCACGTCCGTTCTGGTGTAAATGACTGCGCGCGTTCCTTCCTCATTCGACGCACCTTCCTTCTGGTTTCTTCCCTCGTGTTCTCTTACTTCCTTTCTGTGAATCGTGACAAAGCGCTGAGCGCAGGTGGAGACTTGCGCTCGGCTGATGGCCTGCGTAAGATTTCTCATCTCTTCTCCTTTTCTCAGTTTTTTTCCCGCTTATTTCGCGCTCACTAAAACGAGTCCACTTCAGTTGCCTGTCTCGTTAGCCTGTCAATTTAAGGCGTTCCGAGTGGAGAAATAATCACCCAGTCTGGCATTTTATAGAAAGTGTCCAATTGCGTTTTGCTGCATCTTGTACGCATGTTCAAGTATACGTAAGTACTACATTTTATCGTTCTTCGTGCGCATTGACTGCTGCGTTCACCCCATTTACTCTTTCTGGAGTTCTCTCCTTGAGGTTCTGCACGATTATTATTGGCTAAAATTGCCACTTCATCATTGTTACAACAAAGGCAAGTGTCTCATATAAAGGTTGAACTTAGCGTATTAGCGTATCTAGTCATCTGCTATCTTTATTTCTTTTTTTCGTTCGTATTGCTAACTTAGTGAAAGTAATGCACGTATATGTTATTTTCCCGCGTTTGAAGGTTTAACCAAATATCAATCCTCCTTCTCCAGGTGTGGAATGTCAACGCTCACGAATTTGCCTCGAGCTGCCCAGCTGCGTTCGACATTTCACCGTCGTTTATGTGTAGCCTATTAATAAAGCGCGGTCACTCATAAATATGAAAGTTGTGAAGCTAGAGGCATATATCATGGTGCATAAATTTGCCTGCACACTACAATTGAAAGGTTCTCATTTAAAGGAAACATCGAAGTTGTAGGAAAAATAACTGGAACATTTCTTTTAAATTTAAAGGAAACAAAGTGCCTTATATGCGGCTCGAGGCAGACGTATACGCGTAGAAAATAGTCCCTAGGCCTTCGTGCCACAATTCAACGTTAATAAATGCCACAATACCACACGAATATTTGATCTAAAAGTGAACTACATTGTGCAGGGAGAGTAGCAGCGCGGCTAGAGGTGGCACCGGTGTCGGATGGTAGCAACAGGTGGTCTTAGCCTGGCGACTGAGGCCGGCAGTGTTTTTCCTGAGCGTCTCTTGCGGTATCACTGAGTTATGCTACCACGCGTGAAGCAAACCCGAATATGATAGAAATGCAAGAAAGTAGCGATTTCTACACATGCTGTGTTCAGCCGAAGCGCGGATAACATTGAACGGCGCCTATGCGCTACTTGTACGCTTACGTAAACGTGCGGACGTTGACGTATCAATTACAAGTATGTTCTCACTCAACGTTCTTTTTTTTCTCTCTCTCTTCGGAAAAATAAGCGCACATAAGATCATTTTTAACGCCGTGCACTTGAACACAGCGACATGAGACATCGCCACTAGCGACGCGCTTGCATCTACCGCTTCTGGTGTATCGGTACGTACCATTTTATCCGGTGGGCCACCATACTTGCGTAGCGTATGTAGTGCCCTCTATGATCAAGCTGATTCCGCCGCCATGTTGGCTTGGGCTAATGTTGTATACCATGGTAGGCGTGCAGCTGCCGTTGCTGGTGGTTGTTTTAGAGATCGCGCAGTCTAGTCAGTACGGCGCGACGACTTCTACGTTAGAAAGAATTCTTCGAGACGCCGTAAAGCGATTTGACCCAATGTGGACTGAGTTTATGCTGTCTTTGAGGTGGACGGAGCACACAGTGTGATGCGCGCACGCCTTCTTGAACCTACACAGTAAGGTTCGGATGCGCGCTGCGCATATCTGAGCATTGCTTCCTCGAATGTGTTCTCGTTGCAACATTCGCCTTGTATGCTGTGTCGTACATAGGCGGTGACCTAGCAGTTATGAATTATTCAAGAAGCATAACATACCAACTGCTGTTACAGCAGATGAGCCGTTCTGCTGTTTATTTCGACAAGCGTCCAAACTATAGGCGTATTAAATCCGAGCTTTGAAGGCGAGCCCTTTGGGACTTTGCTGACCATGGCTGATGCTGCTGTTGTTTGTTGCTGTCTGGCCGAATAGCTCAAACACGGGACAGCACTCATATAATAAACCAACTTGTATGCAATCAAGTTTGTACTATATTGTACATCTGCCTGTGGCGGGCACTGTTCTCCGCGGAAATACGCAGTGAAATGAGGAACAGTACATAAACATCACCACTGCAACAAACACACGCCTTCAAACGCATCATTCCTTTACTAAAGCGAAGAGTTTTACGCCTTTATCTCCGAGGTTTGTCGCAAATGTTCTGATGTAGTGCAATAGTAAGCCGAGCTGATCCCGGAGATGACGTCATGAAAAGTGGGCACGTCCTCAAGACGTTGTTATATACGGTCGCGTGAATCATGTGGGTCACGTGGTGGTGTTTTCTTCTTCCTGATTGTTTTTCCGGACAGGCACGTACGTAATCGCTGTGCAGAAAAACGCACTGCAGAAGACGAGCACTTTTGTAACATTTAGTTAACCGCTTCACGATTGAAAGCTTCGCTCCACATTGATTTCAAAATATGAGTTGGATATATATATATGTTCCCACCTGCGGCAAGTTGTTTTTTCATCCACTTTAATTTCCATTACTTTATCGTTTCTTTATTGCATTTATTAAGCACAAGTAATTTCCCCTATGTTGTCCTTGGTGTCAGTGTTTGTTGGCTTCTTATGATATGACTATAATATATATATATATATATATATATATATATATATATATATATATATATATATATATATATATATATATATATATATATATATATATATATATTACTTCGTTACTTGTATTTCTTGCCACCGATTAATATTGTATTTATCTGTAATTATAGCATGCTGCAAGGCTATGAATACCAACTTTTCTTTTCGGTCTTCGTATCCACCAATTTTTGTGGAAATCGTGTCCTGACAAGGAGCCGTGGCATTATTCGGCGGTGCATATTTCATATTGTACCCCTTTACCGGGCAAAGAGCCGGTGCTTCAGCACGAAGCTTATGTGTCATGCTGTTTAACAATAGTGATCTTCATGCTGATAAATGCCATCGGCCTCATACTGGTGGCACAACATAGGCATAGCATCGCTGATTTTAATTACATTAGAACAATGAAGGGTTCCTGACGCAACTACGTTCGCGATTGGCACTTACATATTTCTCGGTTGGCCAGGCGGGCCTTTCCTTTATACCACATTGAGTTCTCCCTGTTGACGCTAACAGTCAACCTACGCCGCTGCTCTTTGTCAGGTGAGAACCGATGAAGCCGGAGTGGTTCACAGCCGCACTCACTTTGCGGCTGGTGATGAGCGTTGTATGTTTGCGCAGTCAACAGTATTCGCTTTCTGTATTTCTTGCTGCAGCCAAAGACTAGACAGTTGCTCCACGACGACTTTTCACGAGATAGCATCACTTATCTACTTGTCACAAAGAGTTAAAACATCCCCAGATTGTGCCGCACCATGCGATAGCCTTGGGTTCAAACCACACGACGCTGGCTCACATAAAACAAAAAGGAGGAAAAGCTGGCAGCGACCCGGTTGTTAGGCTTTTGCTCTCCGCCAGATAACATACGCATAAGCTTTACGTCGGCTGGGCTACAGCTCTTTGATAATAGTTCTCGTTTTAGGCACAGACACACGGAAAACCGACATTTAGCGCGGATAAATGCGATCATCCGTCACGCGTACCAGCAAATAAATGTAAATAAGAAATATATGTTATTACGCCCATCAACGTACCTATCTTACTTCCCTGTCTTCTTTCTAAACACGCATGCCGCTGCGAGGAGAAATAATTCATCACTGGATCAAAGTATCGAGCTCAATTGATGCCGCAATTTCACCCGTCTGGCAGTGCCCTTTTGCTTCCACGGGGTGATGCTTTCTTTTCACGACGGCATAATAATTAATTCTCCGACCGCGGTAAGTGCTTCTCGGGCAGCAGTCGCTCCACCTAACGCCCCTAAGTGCCAATGCTTGCGTTTTTCTGGAAGAGCACCTGTTTCAGAAACTACAGGCACTGCACTGGTTCGATTCCCAGCCTAATCTATGTTGTCGTTTTCATTGTTCATTATTACATTTCTGATTGTTCCTTAAAAGAAGGACGGCTTTATTGTACTAAGGAGTACAATAAAGTACTCTTTAGTACAATAGGAGTAAATGAGTACTATGGAGCGAAAGAAACGCAGACTCAGAAACACACATCTACAGGGCGGGCGCCAACTACCAGCTAATTTTATTCTTGAACGAAAAAACCAGTCAAAAACACAAAGGACAAGAGGAGAAGTTCACATCACAACTACTGAAACTACAGAAACTTCTCCTCTTGTCCTTTGTGTTTTTGACTGGTTTTTTCGTTCAAGTATGTACCAACTGGCCCAGATTTCAACCCTTCTGCTAATTTTATTCCTTGAGGGAGTCGAGCACTGATACCGCAACCACTACCAATACAGTATGCGCACTAAGAGCAAAGAGACAAAGATAGATATATCTGGCAGTGCGTGTGGTGTAATGTTATATAACTTAGTGCGGATGTTCTAGTGTAAATGTTCCTTCGCTAGTGCTGTTTGGACATATGCTGTATTCATAGTGATTGTGTTAGGAATGCTCGTCTCCCTCAAGGAATAAAATTAGTTCGCCCGTCCTGTGAATTCCTGTTTATTTATTTTCGTTTTTTTTTCGATCCATAATACCAGCATGGCTGAACGACTGGATCATAAAAAGCTCTGGGACAGCTTTAGACGTTACATTTAGAATAGCTCAGCTAAGTACTAGCCGTTCACCGGCACATGGTGCTTTAAATGTTGCCTTCATACGTATGTGGAGCTTTTGCAACGTTTTTCATCTGTCTATCGGTTCGAGCTGTGACTGCTGCTCTCCAGGTAAATCCATTAGGAACGACGTAACGAAGACACATCCGAGACTAGACTACATATAAGTTGATACAACTCCCCACTTTTGTTGGCAGGCCGCTTCATTCTTCATTCATCACTTTCGGGGATGCCTTGACATTTGGGCGACATGATCTCTGGCATGACGCCTTGCTGAAGCGATGGGCATCGTTTCTGCTGGCTAAGCCAATCAACTCGCTGAGAATAATATCCAAGAAAGGTGGACGACCAAGAGCATAGATAAAGTCGATCAGCGTAGCTGAAGCGGTCAGTGAGGCCGTGTAATTTATCGTGATAGTAAAAATCCAACCTTGCCAGATGGCGGCACGTAGCTTTTTGTGAAATACCATTAAGGCACTTGATGGTGGTTCTCACTGCAAATAACGCTCCAGTTTAGTGCACAAAATAAGCTCGGGCCTCATAGCTGTGCCAGAACCATTCAATGGAATAAGAAAGTGGCAATCTTTGTTTCTTCTAGGCTGTCGCTCCTGTTCACTGCTCACGATAAGAAGGGCACTCGCATGCGCCCTTGATTCACCGCATGTTGCCGACACTGTGAAGAGCGTTTGGGTCAAAGCACAAAGTATGGACCTCCTTCTTAAAATAATCCTTGAGGATGCAAACTATAAGTGCCGTCTGCGCTGGCTGAATGGCTTCAATTATTGCATACACTTCCGCTTTAGGAGAGCGTCAAGGGATTCAAGCGAACCGCCAACACCCGCTGTTTAGGCCCTCCTCCCCCCCTCCCCTAACAAACTCTCCTCCGGCCTTTTACTGATTTAAAGATTCTTAAAGCCTGGCTGCATTCAGCTGAAGCGTTGTCGTCCGTGTCAACCTTCGTTATTCATGTCCAATCTATCCTAACCTCAACGCAGGCCACATTGTCCTTCCTTTCTGCTCGCGGCGTTGCTGATCGAAGGCTGCTTGCTCCTCAGGAGTACGTATGACGTGTGGCCTACCCATTTCGGAGCCGGAGAGAAAATGCTACGCGCGCGCTCGGCTGCGACGGAGAGCAACGACGTCACTACTGGCGCAACTAATGGCGGGCCTCTCTTTCTCTTTTTTTTTTTTTCGCGCATGCACATGGGGTTGCACCGGAGGAGTTTTCGGCGCACAGGTGATGGATGGACGGAAAAATCGGCTAGCTATACCCAGCTTCGCTGTAAAAAAATGCAGCAAATGTAATGAACGACCCGTGTGATTTTAGAGCGCATGCCCCACGGCATGAGTGGTGACGCTGAGTTTTGGTAAGAGCGTGTATCATTGGCGACACGTCAACAGCGTGTTTGATTCTTGGTTACTTGACAGATGGCACCACTATAGTGCGATGTACCAATGTTTTATTTTTAAAGCTTACCTAAAATGCGATGCTCCGCACATTCTTGCGCGCCTCTTGACTCAAGTTTCAATAGAAGAATATGCATACGGGATGGTGCTGTGAACGAGGACTTCCAGCATTAATAATTTCGAAAAGAAAGAGAGAAAAAAATAGTGCATTAGAGTAGTTTCGTGAGTTGAACTATTGAACGCTGCCTTGGGACAATTACGAGTGCGTTGTGTTTCAAATGTATTGTCTCGAGCGGAAGGTGGCGCCCTCATTTAAGGTCAAACTCAGTTCATACGCCCACAAAGTGCACAAATGGATTAAAATGCTCGGTTAGTGTGTGCCATCTCATGAGCTTCAACTATCTCTTGTTCTGCATCATCCCTCTGTCCTTTAATCCTGAGCTTGATCCACGCAGGCCACACAACCGTGCGGATATCTAATTAGCCTCCAACATTTCCTTGTTGTCTTGTTTTCTTTCTGTCTCTTTCTCTCCGACTTCTGCCTTTTTTATTTTTAGTTACCGTTTGATAACTGTAGATATGTTCATCCTATCTGGCTTTTTTTTATTTACAACCTGTGTTACTGTTGCGAAGAGGTACACACGCCGCTAATAATTTGTTGTGCTTTCACTATATTACTCACCTTTGCTTCAGGGCCTCCTCACCCGCCGTAGTTGCTCAGTGGCTATGGTGTTGGGCTGCTGAGCCCGAGGTCGCGGGATCGAATCCCGGCCACGGCGGCCGCATTTAGATGGGGCCGAAATGCGAAAATACCCGTGTGCTTAGATTTCGGCGCACGTTAAAGAACCCCAGGTGGTCGAAATTTCCGGAGTCCTCCACTACGGCGTGCCTCATAATCAGAAAGTGGTTTTGGCACGTAAAACCCCATAATTTAATTTTTTTAAGGGCCTCCTTGATGCATCAGGTTGTTTTCAATAAACGAACTACGATTGCACCGAATGTATTGAAGCGCACACATTTCATTCTCCCCTCCCCCCCACCCACCCACCCACCCACTTACCCACCCACAGAAGGCCTTTCAGATGAAGGTAAAGGATCTACTTCAAGAAATAAAAATATATATGAAAAATATACTTACGACTTAGTGCTGATTGTAAAAGTCTAAAGAATGCCAGGATTCCAAAGAGATTCTTAAGAGCTCCCTTCACGTTCTCCTGGCGCAACCTGCTGTGACGGCTGCTGTAGCTGAAACGACAGCTTTGCCTTTGCGGCCGGGAATGCAAAGTAGAGGTGCTGCGGCAGCGTGAAAAGTGAGAGGCCGAGAAAGACGAACTCCGCGCCGCGTACATTTCTCGCAGGTAGCGGCATCCGCTGGGTGAGCAGGCATCACATGGTCTTTCGAACACCGGGTAGATATGTACCGCATTCTGCAGGAATTCGACTGTGAACAATAGCACGCAGCCTTCCCGTATAGTGACCAAAGACAAGATGCTTTTCACGGCAGCCACTGCAGATAGAACCTCTCGACATAGGATATATGCACTTTATTAAAAGAATAATCAGAATAATCGCAAATGCTCGGGGCCCCTAGACCAGGGCTCCGCTGGCTCTTGCCATTTTCTCAGCTCCCTGGATCAGTTTGAGCTGGTCGTCGAGAGCCGAGCTGGACAGCAGTGGCTCCCGTTGCTCCCTCGTGGTGTTCCTGTCGTGGTGTTCTATGTTGTGTAGCGTGCACTTCCACATAATGTGGTATAGGGTTGGTGTGGCCCCGCACCACGGAAATTCGTCCCTGTAGGCTGTGTGTTGTATGCGAAAAAAATCATAGCAGCCATCTGCAGATGGCTGCTATAATCTCTTTGATTAGCTCAATATGCCGCCATCACAAAATTTGTCAATATGGCGGAATTTTCCGATGTTCAGACTAGTATCTCGAGTCTTAGTGCCTATGAGAACACTACCCGATCATGCACAGAAGTGGGCGCGGTGTAATTAATAAGCATGTGAAGTAAAGGTGCGAGCGATCGATTACCTCCCGCAAAGATCGTTGTAGACGGCTAAGTTAAGTGAAACATAAGGATTTAAGTACGTTGGAAAAGCGTTAGCCTCTTGCTATTTCCCCGCTGTTTCACTTATGTGGGTCACGGATTGGAGCTGTGGAGTGCAACCCGTAAGGGCGAGTGTCCCTCTTGTATGACAGCGTTTTTGAGTTCGTTGCAAGAATAGCGGCAGCGCACCACACCGGGCTATCCTTTCGGCCAATTTGATCAATTAATTAAGGTATGGAAGCTGGCGACCCGAAACTCAAAGTTGATTAATGGCTGTTACTCTCGCGCCGGCACGGTGCTTCCGCGTATCCCTAACAGCGATAGTGCCCAGTGGCTTTTAGCGCAGGCGCCAAAAGATAAAAAAAAAGAAAAAAAAAGCAACTTCCAGACGAAAAGCAGAACTGGGCGCGAGTGGCAGAGGCTTTGTGCGTCTGTTCACCCACCATCAACAGACGCACGCACTGCTCTCAAACTGCAAAATATGCGCAGACGGGGTCCGTTTTAGGGAATTAAAAATCGACCTCGTTATGCAGATGGGACCCCGCCGCGTATTAATGCTCGTCATGTATGCCGCTGGAGCCGCTGTCGAGCCGCGTAGGTACACAAGGCCCAATGCTGGCAGACGGCGGCTTTTCCGTACACGGCCGTTGCCATAGAACGGGTCCGCCGCGATCCGTGTCCGTGGTCATGAATACGGCGCCACGGCGCAGAGATCAGCCGCCGGACCGGTCGGTCGGAGCTTGTGATTCGAATTTCAAATTTTTTTACGTGGTCGGGTATTTGTCGAAAATGAGGCACTTTTTCTTTTCTCTCGCCCGCTCTAATACCCTCTCCCCCTTCCTTCTACATCTCTCCCCAACATTTCCCCATGTCCGCGATGACCTTTCTTTTTCGTTTCGTGTAGCTGGTTTGAGGGCTTTCGTTTTCTTTCATTTTGTGTCGTTGTGTATTCATACATTGCGGCATTGTATCGGCCATATCATTTAACGGGACAGAACGTGAGCACGTGGGAGCCGAGAGCATATGATGCCTCATGCATATAGCATTGCGAGGGTGCAATACTGCGATCAATGTCGACGCCATTCAGGATGCGTTGCTGTCGGAGTAGACGCGAACACAAATAAAAGAAAAAAGAAAGAAATACAAGGCACTGCGTTCTATGGAGATGATGGTCCAAATTGACGCATCGATCGTAGGCTAAAAAAAAAAAATAAGCCTGGTAACTTATGTGGCATAGTCACTTACACACTCGCATTACTTCGTACAAGCGTATTGACTGGAAAAACGCTGCGCACAAATTGTCCAAGTTTAATGATCGCTTCACGTGGTCTTCGCTTATGGGCCTAGAAGAACCAATGACCGCTTGCGTTTCGTGTTGATTTTTGCGTTTGCTTTTAGTGCGGAATTGTTTTCCAGCGAAGTAATCATTTCTGCTGCTTCGATTGACGACTGTTCCTGCGATCTTTTGCATTGGGTTCATAACAACATAAATGTGTTCCTTTTTTTTTCATTTTTTTTGACCGCGGACTGTAGCGCGAAAATGGCACCCGTGTTTTATTGGTCACTTCGAAGGCTACGTTACCGACAACGAAATAAGCGCCACTGTGTCATTTTTATTGAGGAGAAACCAAAGGCGATAGGTACTGCTTTACGATAACGAACCACGTGCACGCACACGCGCACGCACACGCGCACGCACATGCACACACAGACAAACACGCGCACACCCACGCATACACACACGCACACACACACGCACACACACACTTGTGGCGATTCTTACTGAATCAGAGGGGAAGGAGCACTTGCATTGCTCTTGTGTCGTCACACTGCGTCAGCGTACTCGCTTTAAGTCAAAAGCATACTGAATAAACCAAAGCCCGCTTTCTTGCTTTCAAACCAGTGCTGTAGCGTGCCTGTGACCGGTTATAGTCTTGCTAACTGCATGCTTTTAGTTTCGTTTTGTTTTGAACACTCCTTTAGAGTTGCGACATGTTCTGTTTTACCTGCAAATAGTGCCGCAGATGAGAAGAATTAGCTTGTGTAATGATTTCAAAGATACTCGCTTTACAAAGAGATTAAGTCAGAAAACTAGGTCCAAACCGTGGAAAGCGAGAGAGCCAGAAAAATTATTAAAATGTAAAGAAAAAGGGCTTTCCGAATAGAGAGATTCTAGTTCACCCGAACAGGGGGCACAGTTCAAAATCACATGACTGCTGGCGTCACAATATAAAATCGAGACGTTTCAACGTGCAGAAACATGTCTTTGCTCGAAACAACGACTAAAACTTTGCCAGCATAAGCTCCTAACTTAGAGTGGACGACTGCAGGGACCCGGGTGCCTTGTACGCCCTTATTAGCGGTCATTGTGCAAAAACAGCGGCAAATGAATGCTCATGGCAGCGGTATACTTTCCACTTGACTTTTTATACGAACCTTTCTTTGCCTATTTAACCCAATTTGGGTCTACCAAGCCTCTTTACGCCGCTTTCCGATGTAAGGCAAATTGTTTCAAATTTATATGGCGCTGCACGGAATTGAACGCGCGCCACACGGATTCCTCAGAAGATTGACATTTCAGCGCTGCGCCACAATTGCCCGCCATAAGCGAAGGAATAATAATCCGTCACACATCGGCGCGCCACGCATCCTGGAGGCCACGTGCGGGCTTCCCGGGTGCGCCCCTAGATGGCGCACTGTGTCCAGAGGGAAGTGCGAGATAGGAGCCCGGCTACAGTACACCGCTCACGCGCACTGGCGTTCCACGGGTGGAATCTCGGAGGCCGCGCAAAAAGAGGGGTCTTTGCGCCGAGTTCGTGGCGGCACTGCTAGGTGGCTCAGCGTGTCCAGAGATCCATATATCTGCAGCAAATTTTATAGATGCGCGCAAATTATTGTTTTTGGTATAATAACAGCTTGAGAATTTGTGCTTTGGCAGTACTTTAACAGTAATACAGTTCATAATGCGCCTGCCACCCGCGGTGGTGGCTTAGCGGCTATGGTGTTGTGCTGCTAAGCACGAGGTCTCAGGTTCAAATCTCAGCAGCGGCGGATGCATTTCGATGGGGGTGAAATGCAAAAGCTCCCGCATCCCGTGCATTGGGGGCACGTTAAAGATCCTCAGATGGTCAAAATAAATCCGGAGTCCCGCAGTATGGCGTTCCTCATAATAACATGGTGGTTTTGGCACGTAAGATAACAGAATTCTTAGTGCTTACTATTTCTCTGACAGGCAGCCATTTTTCTTTCCTGGCTGGCTGAAGTGATCCACAGCTTTTTCTTGAATGCGCAGATTTGTCAATACAGACAACAAACGCTGAAATCATCATGGCCGCTCTCTGCGCACGTGAGCTTGACACGTTCTTCCGTTGAGTGCCTTCTACAGTGCGTGATGCACCGGGTGTTTCAGCGAACATTTTCAAACTTTGTTTAAGGGTTGCCTGGGGCAGATAGTACAATTCTAGTTCATGAGCTGGTCTACTCGAAGAGGCGGACATTACTTGCACAATAAATTGAAATGCACAAGCGACTAATTAACACAGATGGAATAATTAAGCTTTTTACTAATTGCCTTATGGCCCGCATTGCTACAAATTCTAGCCGTGGAGTTCCCAGGCGGATCCACTTGAAACAAATTCTCCGGATGACACCAGTTTCGAGATATTAATTCCCGAACTTTGCAGAGAAATGCATTGGCGTTCCAGTTACTTTCTTAACAAAATGTCGTTTATGCATTCAAGCACAAAAGTAACTGGAACACCAATGCACTTCTTCACAAATTTCGGCAATTGATATCTCGAAACTGGTGTTGTCCTGAGAATTCGTTCCAAGCGAATCGGCCTTGCGAACTCCACGGCTAGGATTTGTAAATTGCAATATGGGCCATATTGTAATTAGTAAAAAACTTCATTAGTGATTTCAATTAGTCGATTATGCATCTCAATTTCTTGTGCAAGTAATGTCCGCCTCTTGAAGTAAACTAGAATTGTGCTATCTGCCACAGGCAACCTTCAAGAATTTTCTAAAGTGTTCGCTGAAACATCCTGTATAATGATCTGATTAGCGGAGCACCTTTGTAGCTCAAACGGTCAAGCGAATGTTTGGGAGTAGAATGATTATGGGTTTATTCTAGCACAGCACGACTTGCTTAATTATATTGATTATTAAGATTGGGTTAATTGATTCAAAAGGGAGCAAGCCTGTGACTCAGCGATGCTTCCTTACGATAGCACGATACGTCGAGCAACAGCGGCGTATTCTTAAATACACTGCTATGTGAGCAAATAATATACCACCACCACCTAAGATAACAATTTAAGCAAGTGATGTTGAGAGCAGAAAAAGTGTTCCGCTCGAAAACATTAAACTAAATTTTAAGGCACCTTTGTAACACCTTAAACAGGTGTTTAAGGTGTTTAGGCACCTTAAAAATTGGCACTTTTAAAAGGCACCCTTTAAGGCACCCTTAAAAGGCACCTTAAACACCCATCTTAAGGCATCGCTTTAGGGCAACCTATAAAGTGATCCTGAAGTACAGTGGCAGTTTACCCTGCCGGCCCGCCCTGTGTGCTTCTCTATTTCACTCAGTTTCCGGTCTCCTTTCTCCCTGTCCCTCTCATCAACAATCTACAGCTGTGTAGTGGGAAACATGAATCTAAAATTATTGCTTATTGTAATTAAAGCATATCTGACGATCATCGCGCGATCATCTTTGATTCAAATAGTGCATGTAGCTTATACGTTTTCTCATGCAACCTTTAACCTTCATGTCAATTCAAAACACGTGTTCGGTGCATCGGGAGACCATTAATTTTTTACTAAAGCCAATGCCGGTGCAAACTTATCGTGCGCGCAACGAAATTTCAAGCCCGTCTAAAGCGCCTGCACGAGTGGCAACCCGGCAAAATCGGCCGCAAGGAAACAACTTATCAGCGGCTTCGTGCAACCATACAAAGAAGAAATGAAGACGAAACACTGCACTTGAAGTTTGTCATTTTTAATAATATATATATAGCTTATGTATATATATATTTACAGCAATACAAGCATCAGCAACAGCAGCAGCACTTTTTTCTTTTCTTTTTTTGTCGCGCGAAGAAAGAAAAAACAAGGGAAGAAAATATCCACTGGGAGTTGCGAGCTGGAAACATCTCACTACACAGAAGAGTTAAAACCTCGAAGTCAAAACAGGCATGTGCGTCTGTGCGTGTCTTTTTTTTTTAAATTTTCCCCACTGTTCAGCCCGCGCACTCGGTATGCGTGGAGGGAAGGTTTCATCAGCGTGCGCACGTCTGTGTGCACAAAAGTTACGGACGAGGGAAAGGAGGAGACGCGGTGCGAGTTCCACGAAGGACACAAGGACCAGGAAGGAGGACCACATGGTTAGCTGTCCTTTGAGTGTCCTCGCTTGTTGTCCCCGCTGGTGTTGAGCAGCTCCTTCGTCTAGGCGCGTTGCCACTGGAGACGCAGCAGTCCCCAATGTCCAGCCGAGATTGCCGCGTCCATCCAGCAGCGAGCCGTAGGTGCGAGTCAGAGAAGGCCACGTCGTCGGCCACGCGAGAAGGTCTCACGGGGCAGAACAAACGTCTTTAGTTTCCACTAACTTCGGAACTGGTGAACCGGTGCTGAATAGTTAATGGTTAATCTTTTCCCGTCATTTGCGACAAACACATAGACACTCGCTGGGGACTTGAGCAGCATAGGAATGATCGCCCGACGTGCTAGATGCGTCGGTTGCGGTCACTGCTGTTTGCGGTGGTCGTCCCGGTAACTACACATAACGCAACGTGTCTTTGATGTAACACGATGGTAAATGGGAGGCACATGTTTACACGCACGAGGGACATTGCACTGTACTTACAGCGAATGCACCGAGCAAAAATTCTACCAGCAACTCAAATGACGTTGCCTTTGCTCGTATGAAATAATTTTCACTTTCTTAGTACCTCCTCTCATAGAAATATACAAACCATATAGTGCAACGTAGTGCATTATAGCGCAATATAGTGCTCTGGTTTCATAACGTTGCCTGACATTTTCGACTCTGTAACGGCCAATAAACAGCCACGAAAATAAGCTAAAAACAACTATATATTTATTGATTGTGGATTCTCTTCCCCGTTGGCTTGTAATCTGAAACTTGCCCTAAATCAGACATCTGATATGTCACTTTCTGCGCAAGCAACCATATTCGAAATTATGCTCACTATTAATTGTGGGCTGACTACAGATATCTGCCCTAATATAAATAAATGGTTTCAGCAAACATACACTCTTCGCAATTGCATCGTTAAAAAAATAAAAAGAAGGAAATGAATATATGAGTGTTTTTATGCCGAAAAGAAGGAAATCATTGTTTTATGAAGGTTGGTACAGTGTTTCTCATCACGAATTGCTTCTAAACAACTGCTGTAAAGTGTATGAAAAGAGGAACCAGGGTCTTTCGCGCTCACAAAAAAAAAAAATCCTGTATTACTTCTACCTTGAAGTTTAGATAGCACAGCCTAATACCCACAATGTAGTTTTTATGATAGCAAGCTCCTAGACTAACGATTGCGTGAGGGCAAGCCCCATTCTAGGGCACTCGGCATCAAATTTCTTGCTTTTACTGCAGGTAACCAATGACGAATCGTTGTTCTTAGAGTCGTTATTCACATACTACTCCTGACTCGTACTTTCCTGCCCCTCAAGCGGCCTATGGTGCAGTAGAGAGTCGATACTCTTACTGAATGCGAGATGCTGGAGCAAAGTTCAATATTTGTGTTCAAGCGATGACGACATCAAAGGAATGTCTGCAACGGCGGCCGAAAGACACTTAAAACCGTATTACACAATAACAAAAAAAAATGAAATTAAAAAATACATACATACATATAAAGAGAGACCAGCTCCGCTTATCATGTGACAACGCACAGCACTGCCCCGTGAGATGCGTCCAGAGAAAAAAGCGCGGCTCGACTTGCGCTCTTCTCACCCCAACCTGCAGTGGCCGCTTGTTCTGCGCAGCCGCCGGACGGCGTGGTCACGCGCACGACACCAACACGAAGAGGCACCGGTCACTCACGATTGCCGTCGCATTCAGAGCGTATCTCGGTGGTCGGATGGAGCATTATGCCATCTCTACCCTCTTGACTATTTCGACGAAGTCACCTTGAGTTCCTCGGTCACGAAGCAGACGACGCTCACAACGTGTCCGGTCTCACCGTCGTATTTCCCGAAGCAGTGTGACGCACGTTCCTCGTGCGCTACGAACAGAGTTAAGCGTTCGCCGTCGTTTCCAATTCGTTAGAGACGTTAAAGTGAACGAGAATCGCGAAAAATACCTTCGCCTGTCCGAGTAAGTCTTGCGCGACACTGCGTCCGATAAATTTCAGAAGAAATACCGGCACCTTGAAGCAAGTGCAGGTTGCATCCTAGCAGCAGTTAGATTTCAGTGAACAACGCCGGAGGTTAGGGATAAGGGTGAGTTAAAACTGAACAGCAAGTCAAAAAGGAATGATGCACGAGACAATTATGCCATTTCTGCGGGTGCATATCTTCTATCTACAGGGGACGTCAACATTACACCGTTACCTAAGCACTTTGTAGAACATCAATAAGAAAACCGGTCAGCCACACTATGGCCACGATAGCCAATGGTCGATGCATCTGGAAGACCAGTTAATGGAACAAGATTTTTCATATACTCTTGACGTGTTAACTGTTTTTCTTTTGCGAAATGAGGTTTACGGTACAGTTGGGTTAGTGTACCAGCGCAAGTGATTTGTGTACATGTGGGCGCCAGTGTTGCTTTCTAGGACTAGTCAAGGTAGGACTAGTCAAGCTGCCGTTATGCAGCTTTTATCCTGCCATCCTTACCACGTTGTATATATCAGTGTACTTATGTGGTAAAAATAAACTTCTTCTGCTTCTTTTTTTTATCACACCCACACGCATGTCAACACAACTTAGGAGCCGAACTATACTTGCTCGCAGCTACATTTCGCAGCTTGTAAGTGCCACGTTGCAAAAGGGGACAACGCATTTTTTTCTCTCGTTTTGAGTGCTTTGTTGCTTGCTAATTGCAGTCTGCTACCCTTCACGATAAGAAGTAAACCAGATGGAAAATTTGATCATATAAAAAGCCATCGACAACAACAACAACTGTGCACAGACGTCGAGTTGGAGATAAGGAAGAGCGAAATTCTAGAGGTAAGGTTTCACAACTCTATCCGCAAAGTGTTGCGCAAATATTAAAGCCAGATACACAGCGCTCTTCCCGACAAACTGCTCAACCTTCTGCACTCACGTTTCTTGGAAAGTTGGCGTCTTGCGATTTATTTTGCGTAATGCTACCTTTAGATGCAGTGTCCCATTGCGTGTGTTATCCAAAATAAACCTGCAGCACTCCCCGTGTGCGCTGATGCCGAATAAGAAGGCTTATATTTTCTTAGCAAATCAACGGTGGCGCCGTCTTTCACTGCTACGACGAATGCAGCATGCGTCGTGTTTTCTTGTAACAGCAATAGAGGGTGCTGCCGTTCTTTTCGTCGATATACTTATTTGTGCACCGAATTGTCCCAGACGACACCCAGTTGGTGTATTTCAGAATGAAACAGGTAAATACTATATCCAAACAGGATAATAAATTAAATACAGCGCGGAATGCCACTTTCCGTACGAAATTAACTTTAGTGCGTGTATACACGAATTCCTAATTCGCAAGGAATTCTGTAGAAAAGTGCACTCCCTAGCAGAAAATATAAAATTTAGTTAGAGAAGAAAGTTGGGTTTGCTGTTGCACCCTTGACGAAATACAGCGCACGCACAAAAACGGAGACAAAGGCAATGACGACACTACAGCGCTGTGGACTCGCCTCGGCCTTTATCGGCGTTTTAGAGTGCGCTGTTTTTTGTTCGTCAAAAGTATATCAAATGAAAGCAAAGTTCCTAACATGAGAAAAGCGAAGTCATAAGATATGTTGCACTACCCTCGTTCAACAGAGTACTCGAAGTCCAGAAATATATATACGTGACCCATACGGTACCTTGCTTGTCTGTAAGACATATGACACAGGGTGTGAATATTAGGTCATTTCTCCTTCTAGTTTTCAACCAGGTTCTCGTTTCAAGTGCGCCGTAACTCTCTTCCTTGTATAAACACTCATCGTTTCCGCGGGATTTCTCACTCTGGTTCGAATGCAGAGTCACTGCAAATAGTGGTAATGATGTGAGACAGGCGAAGGTAGCTTTCACGGCGTTCTTCCTACTGTATGTCGAATTTCAGTCGGTCGTCATACGACAGTGGGTTAGCCAATACAAGCATTTTTCGCTCTCAGGACACTGTGTATCCCATTAAGGTGGTGAACGTCTCGTCGGGCCAACGTTTTCACAGCTCCAGACATATTTGTTGGCCCAACCTGAGAGCCGGCGCCATTGTCTTGCTCTCATACCGCTCTAACGTCATATCGTCGCCTTCTTTGTAGCTTTTGTAATTATCAATTTTTCGCTCTCCTCTAGGTACGTAAAAGTCCAATCTATTAGCCATTGCGCCACCGGACTAGAGTGCGGAGCGCAGAGTCTTCAGGATCCACCACCAGCAGAAGAGTCTTGCAAAGCAGCCGCCGTTAACTGCGTAAAAGACAGAACCGACAGGAGGTACATTTAGAACAGCGAACACCGGATGTTTGGGAATGTAATCTGTTTTCAGAATGTGGCTTTTCTGGGCTCTCTGATGGTACTAGTTCTCAAAACTCATGTACAGAATCCAGAAAAGTCTGATGACGGAACAATTTTTAAGAAGCATCGGCCTGCTCACTTTGAGACGTGACGTCATTCAGTAAGCTTGACGGCCCACACGTCACTGTAGGTCGAGGCAGAATGGGGCAGACATCGATTATCCTTTTCGACCCTACTAGATGACGTCAGAGTGAGAGCGCATACGCTCTTTGTTACAAATGATGCACACTGTGACTGCAGCAATAATCAAGAAAGGAAGCACGAAGCACCCTACGTTACACAGTTACACGCTTCTCTTCCACTCCCTGCCTAAACCATCGATAACTACTTCGGTTTGACGTCATTCTGTGCAAGTTCCTTCTGCTAGCCCGAGTAAGTTGGCTCAGTGTGGGGCCACGCGTGCTGTGTTAGCAATTGTTTTGTTAGAGGCATATTTTATAGCGCACGTGCTTAATCGGCTCCTCGGTGCTGCATGTGAGGTGCCGTCACGTTGTAAGATCGTATGGGGTGAGGGGAGGATATATTACCCTTCGCTCCTTCAAAAGGCCTCAATATTGCGTATCTGTTCCCTCTACCTCCGTTCACATGCGTACTTGAATTTTGGAAGCCAATACACGTATCCCAACCATCTTGATCAATTGTAATGCCACCAATTTTAACCCCGCAGCAAGGACTTGGCGATAGTGGTCGGTATAAATGGTGCGGGCAGAACACGGCAGTATTTGAATTTGTGATCGATCACTGCGAAGTTAAGGAAAATGTTAGGTCGCGTAGTAACGTTCCCATTCTGCACGAATGAATAACTCCGGCGTCTCACGACGTTCACGCAAGAGAACGGGAGAGTCGGGAAAAACAGTCCACGGCCGCGCTGGAACTGCGTGCGCCCCCTCCACACGGCGATGTACTCACGCGAAGAAGTGGCGGCACCGTCAGAAGCGAAGCGGAACCCGGACGACCGCTGGTGGGCTCCCTGGACGGTCTCCTCGGAGCTGAGCGCGACCACGCGTGACTGCGTGGCCGTGCACTTGAGGCGCAGTCCGTCGCTGTCGCTGAAGTGGCGCGCTTCGACGCGGAACCGAAGTCCCAGCACGGCAGCCTGCGTGCCGTCCGCGTAGCGCACGTTCGGGAACCGTACCGCCTCCGGACCTTTCACCTGGGCCGAAACGGAGACGTTCGCGCAACCGTTGGATACACTGCGGCGGGCTTCGCTTAGTCATTGCCGCCGTCGCCAACAGACCAGTTTGAAAAAAAAAAGAAAAGAAATAAAGGAATTGAAACGTTATCAAAAGGGATGCGTACAGCACAATTCCGCAACGCCAAATAGACACCTTTAACGAAAGTGGAAAACCATCGTGTGAGAAAACGACGCAGAATCGCAATGTGACAGCGAAAAGACTTTCGAATTTCTGCACGAGCTCACCATCGCATCTATAATTGTTTCAGTTCGGGTTTATTATTTTTTTTGCGTGGCATGTTCATAAACGGGCACGCACTTAGTAGCAAAAGAATGAAATAAAAAAAAATAAATAAAAGAAAGCAAGGAATAGCATCGCTTTATATTAACATACGCAAAAACGTTCATGGTGCAATGCATGCAAAACAAAATCGTACATGTAGAATATTGAATATGCATTAAAGGAAAACACTATGCATCCTACAATAAATTGTTCAAATTTTAAAATACGCAGTGATTGCCGCGGAATGGAGCAATATAAATAAAAAAAATAAGAATGATAAAATGGAAACACCAAGCTATTCATGAAAGGTGAGAGGATTTCTCGAATACAAAGGATTTCACTGAAATAAACAAAATGTGTCGCAGGAAAAAAAGAGAAAAAAAAGAGGTGGTGGTAGCTTTTGTAGACATCAAACTCACAGAACATTACACAAAACTGATGACGTCACGTCGATGTCGTCGAGCGCAAGTGTTTGACAAGTGTTTCTTTGTGTGCCGTTTTCTTTTTTTTTTTGTACAGGCCTGTATCAACCACAAGCGAACTCTGCACCAAAGATAGATATCATCGTTCTGTGAGCTGCATAAATGTGCTCGAGCATGTAAAGCGGACAAATTTGTTATGTTTCTGTTACAGTGCTCAAGACGGTTTAGCGAAAGCCCTACTCACAACTCACAAGTCTATAACACTGTTGTGTATAATATATGAATTTCGCCCGCTTAGATGTCCTAATAGATGCGGTTTACATAACTGTGATATCGTTAATTATTACGGAGTTACAAAGTTGCAGAATTAATAGTCGAGTTCTCTGACATTTTACGATTTTCACAAGATTTCCTAAAATTATTGATAAGGTAAATTGAAAATATACCATCTACAGCTGCTATGTCTTATCTTATTATTTTAGATGCAAGAAAGTTCGTCAATACTGTTGCCGTGGACGTCGAACAATACTTTTTTGTTCCCATGTTTTTTAGTAAGAGGTTTCAAGCTGAAGCTGAAGAAGTGTGCTCCGCGTTACAGGCAATCCAACCTCCTTGACAACAGGAAAAAAATTGTCTACCACTTGTGTGCCTAATTTATTACTTCATTTATTTTTTAGATACAAGGGTGAGCAATAAAATAAAAAAAGTTAAATGTGATGCGATAGTGTAACCGATTACGCTGTTGAATGATTTTGCGTTTCCCTCTCCTTCTGCACTTAACAATGCGGTCGATACGATGAGATTTACCGAAATATTTCTTGGAAGCTTGCAAATGCATGTGAGATGGATCAATGCTTAATTTTTTGTACTGATCGATACTGGTACCATCGCTTCCTCTATCAAGTCCTGCCATATTGCGTTCGAAAGATTGGCATATGCAGTAGCTGATGCCGTGATTAATAAATTTGCTTAAAACTGTGCATAGGCGCTTCTTGTGACTGAAAGCATGCAAAGAAAACAGTTGAAGGAAAGAAAAAAAAGTCGACCATTGCTTTTGCGAACACTGGGCCTAAATTTTTGTTTTCGTCAACAGCAACTGCATATCAATTGGAAAAGCAGTTCGAGCGAAGATGAATTGCATTATTGAGTTACCCTATCGCGCAAATGAAAAAAAGGTGAAGGTCATCCTCGGGCTGCTAAGCCAGAAATTGCACGTGGAAACAGAAATCTCCAGCGCTTATAGGCAAACAGTGGCAACCAGCTTTTCATTTCGTGCATCAGTACAGTAATGTATAGACTTGGGGGAGTAATGATGTCAGGAAAGAACTAATGCGCTCAAAGCGTAGTTTCGATTGCCTTCGAGGTTCTCGTTGTTGCTGATTTTGCAAGAAAGCTTACCAACACTGCTCTACTGTATTAAGGATTCAGTCGAACTTCTGCATGCGCGAGCCTTGCAACGATGTGGTGGTTCTGGACAACGTATAGTGCCCTTAGTCATTAAAGAAGTAGTACATTAGTTGCCAGCATAAGCTTGCGCTCAAAATGACCGTCACTAGCACACCCACACTTGAGGCAAACGATGAGAAACATTGTTTTCCTTATTTATCTTGTTGCTAGCCATATGTCGTTGGTATGGAGCACTATTACGTATGCACATATACGTATGTCGACTCCGGCTTCATTAAACATACATTTGCTCATAAACACAACTGGTTATAGCATAGTTTCTCGTGCTTTTCCTACAAAATAAAGAAGAAAAAAAGAAAATGAGAAAAGCCCCGAGCGGTGGGTTCCAATGTAAATGTCGCAGTAATTGCATTGCGATAACTGAGTGATGATGACATTGGTAGAACACTGAACCTGTTTGGTACGCAACATAATATATGTTAACAATAATCGAGCAAAGCCACTCGGCCTGCGTCAAGGAAGCTCACCTAAAAAAATTGTGTGACGTCTGTGAAGTCCTTGACCACGTGAGAGATAAAAAGATAAAAATCTTATCTCTTTTAGTCGCCGAGCGTTTTGCAGATCTTGCCTTGTGGGCTTTCCTCCTTGCGAGCCACGAATGAACGACGTTGCATCAAATGCTGTGCTACAACATAATTCATATTGTGACTTACTTTCGGTGGATAGTTATGCTCACTGTTTGCACTAGTTCGCGAACCGAATTAAGTGAAGCTTTTTATATGTAATAGGTACCTCCGAGATGTGCGGTGATTCGGCTCCTTCTTGCGACAGCAAGGGAACCTTGGTGTTCGTGCTGGTTCATTTGATCTTGTTTGAAGCCTCTTGTGTGTCTTGCCTAATCAAGCAAAAACTAATAAAAGCTGGAAAAGATGCTAAAATCGGCTACGGTATCTCAGCCAACAGCCGTCATTAGACAAGTACTTGCTAGATGGCAAAAAAAAAAAATTACGTCTAAGCAACAAGTCGCTTTGACACAGCATGTTTTTATAGTTTTTTAAGCGCTGCTGTTTTATCCGATACTACAGGGAGTCCTTTCAGCACTCGTATAAAGGGAAACCACACCACAGCACTTATTATTTAATAATATGGCAACTTGGTTACTTGGTATTATGGTACCTAAACGCAAAATTTCATGTAGTTGTGTTCGCGCCGCTTTATATTGATGTTTTCTTGGCTACGATCTCAGTGAGCTGCATTTGCTGCACTATTCGTGGCTTTCGTCATACGTACATCTGTCACAGCGTAGGGATTTTCACCGTAGAAGATTCCTGAACTTGTTCAGTACGAACAGATTTCGAAAATAAAGGCGTAGCGTATGCTCTCTGTAACACACAAATATACAAAACGCTTCATAGACTTCAATGACATATAAATAAGACAAAATGTGACTTACGAACACCTCCAGATATCAAGTCAATAATTAGCCTTCAATCTATATATTATCGAAGTTCACATATCGCCATGGTTGCTGCTGCCTTCATCTCTCCGCTTCTTGTCTCACAAATCCTACCCCTTCTCCGATCTATAATCACGTCATGAGGCTCTCCAGTGTTTCTTTCATATTTTTTTTCTTGACGTTATGCCTGTCACGTTGCGCGATCCCGCTCGTGTGTTTGTCGTCGTCCTCTTTCCTTCGGGAAGGCAGCATGTGCGCCTCATGACAACATAACGAACACCCTTTTCACTTGCTTGTTTTCTTTCTTTCTTCAGTCGACTTCCCGCGTTCACCTTTCTCTCTCTATGTTGTTACAGCTGGCTGGACGCTCTTAACAAACTGCAAGTCCCATTGATTTCCAACGTGTTTGTCATCGTCCTAATAAAGATACCGCTTTGCCACAGCATTACTCTATATGTGGCAGAGCACGCTCTACAGGCACTGTCGTTGCTTTTGGTGTAATATTTTTTGGACGAATATAGGGCGCAAGGAATTCGTTGCGAAACACAACGCACCTATTTATTGAAAGTCCCTTGCCCCGGTATATTCTCACTAAAGAAGGCACACCTGTGTATTAAATATGGAGCACTTACCTCGTGATCATTGACGAACCATCGTAGCTCAACAGGGTGCTCTGTGATGATGGACGTACAGTTGACATCGACATCGTCGCCAACTTCGTAGCGCGACTTTTCACTGAGAATACGGGGGCTGTTAGACTCCTGGGGCGCTGTGGAGAGTAGATAAAAGAAAAAAAAAGATGAAACTGCCTCTCTTTTGAGACATGGAAAGCCGAGAGGTTCATGGTTATTAATGTGTTGTCGCCGTGCATGCAAGCAGTTGCCTTCTTTTACTCAATCCTCACTTCGACTATCAGTCTCTGCTACCTAATCCAATCCACGACACCGCCCCCACCCCCATCCCCATGCTGACCTCCGTTCAGGTGTCACCAGCCAAAGCTAGAAAATGGCAATGCGGTCAACAGCAATTTCCCTCTCTTCCTTCTTATTTATTTATTTATTTTTATTTTTAATAAATAATCAATTATTACTACTAGAATTATTCTGAATTAGCCGGCGCGCTTTAAGCTTTAAAAGGAGTAATCAAATTGTAGAGATGGAATAATGAAACAGGGTGGGGAGCTGCTTAACAGCTACCTGCATGAAAATAAGTTGTTATCGCGATATTACATTGCTAAGGCTAGTGGTTCTTTTGTGGCTAAGCCCTCTGTTTCATTAACAGTGAGTAACCCTGTTCCTATACCATTAACAAAAGCACGCTCGCGGTTATCGACGATCAAACCACCTTTGTTGATCGTAAACAACCACGAGCGTCCTTTGGCTTTATGATGTGACATATCTTTTTTTACTTTTTGTAGTTTTTTTACAGCCTGTACAATGATCTGTGCTACAGTTCAAGTCAATCAAGCCAATGTTTTTAGCTAAACGAGTGTCACTTACTTCTCTCCATGACGTGGTATTGCCTTTTCTGCACGTGTGGCCCTATACGTCTAATACCCCCTTCAATGTAACGAACGTTTCAGTTGATAAACAGCACCGGCCCGTTCTCTCTTCTTTCATCTTAGTCGTGTTATTGCGTTGTATCTTCAAGTCGAAATAATGAAAATGCTAAAGCGGTAAAACTGGAGTAATTATAATGCAAAGTACAATCATGTGCTAATGCTGGAATTTGTGGAAGCTGTACTAAGCACCACAAGTTTTTGCCACTAGCATAAGTTTTATAATTTACAAATAGGAGGCAAAGTCTAGGAAACCACGGCACGCAAGAAACAACATTTTTTTAACACAGCTGTGAAATGCCTAATTCTCTCAATCAGTTACATTACTTGAACAGGCGCGTAGGCTGTACCCTTTGAATTCAGCCTGCTTGTCTAAGCTGCGAAAAAAAAAAAAATCTGACACCTGTGATCTCCACTATTTGTGCACGCGACTGTACATACTAATAAAAAAATGTTCTTTATCCCTTCGTACAACATGCATCAGATACCGTTTCTAACTACATATGACGCTTAGCTGCGTTTCGTACTTTAAAGTAGTGCCTACTGTCTTCCTTCCGTGCATATATTTATCAAAGGAAAGTTACGCCCGCACCAATAATTTGTCTTTTCAGCTGTACGCCAGACAGAGGTTCTTGATATCTTCATTGCTGACATATATCGATCGCTCTTTCAAGTGCATAGCCTACATTGCTGTTAGCTCTAAACGAAGTCATAACTATGTGGTCTCAAGAAACAAGGAGAAACGACTGACAGAACAAAGTGTGTGGTAATTATACTTCTGAGAAGTGATACCTAACTTACGAATGCTTTCGAACTATATCAAGCGTTATATTTTACGTGATATTACCTGGATTGAACCTTGCAATTCGATTCTGAATATATCGAATTAGGTGCGGTTATCAAAATTTTCTATTTTAAAATATGGAGATGGAATAAAATGCTCCTGTCTACAATTTTTCCATATAAACAAACGCTCCCAAGGTTCTACCAAAAAAAGCGATATTTATTTTTTTTGTTCATTTGTATTCTGAAATATGCGTCATTGGCGGCACAGTATATCCGGCTCGCCTAAGAATTCCTTACAGAAACGGCACGTACGCTGTGCTCATAGCCTTATATATATATATATATATATATATATATATATATATATATATATATATATATATATATATATATATATATATATATATATATATATATATATATATATATATATTTTGAAAAGGAAGCACGTTGTAAAGCTATGAATCTTTGGCGATGTACACGCACATAAAAGGAAGTACGCCTACTACATGCTAAATCGATCGAAATCACTGCAGTATACTGGTAGCGCTACAATTATTCCCGACTTGCATATCGTTTCCAAATAAGGCAATATTTTTTTATAGTTTTGCGGTACTTTACGTTTACTATACATGTCACGCAACTTCCATTTTTCCGGCCACGTGTACTTGTTTCAAAGCGAACTGCATTTTTTTATGCTAATAAGTTCTTATATACGTAAAAAGCAGCACAAATACATCATGTAAAACTGAGACATGAGCCACTCTGTCGTGCTTAGTCGACTGAGGTAAGTCGCAGACCTCCTAAAAGAGATACCGTATCAAAGTATACCGCATGCCAGTCGAGATCTTACTTTTTTGTCCACGAAAGCGATTGTTTGTTTTGCTTCAGTCAAGTAAAAGTTATCTGTCAATATATTTTTATTATAAAGAAATTTGTCATCTCAGAGTAAACGATGACAGAAGTTCGTACACGTGGCTATGCCAGAAAAGCAAGATAGTATGGCCCACAGCAGGAGCAAGCTGTCCACTCAGCTGTTTAAAATCGATAGTATGCTTACGCAACTTGGCATGGTAACGTCCTCGCGCTGCGATAAATGCTATGATACGTGTTCAAAAAAATTATGTCTCTCTTTATAAAAATTTTTCGATTTTCCGTTCATAGAAGCACAATGAACTGGCAGCGATGTAAGGGTAAAATTAATGGTAGTTATGACCATACGCGCTCTGGATTGTGCCTGATCCTGAAATAATTTGTAATAAAATGTTCAGAGATAATTGAAATAGAACTGAAATTTGGACGAGGTGGTAATTATTCCTTGTTAAATTGCAGTGCGCTAAATATACGAAGGGGATAGGCATCTTTCACAGGTAGCGCCTGTCCTTTTTCTTGCATCACCTGTGTCTTTCGTCCAATGTCTCGTTTAATAACGTTTAGAGACAGTTCTCAAACGCCATCAGCATTTTTATCCTCTGTTGATTATGGCACGCGCACGTACGTAGCTCTTACGTAAAATTTTCAGCAAACGATAAACCATAACATTGGAAGTCGTCGTAACGTAGCAACTAGCAGTCAGCAAATATGCAGTACTAAAACATTACGGGCAACTTTTCGTACGCCCATATACGTAGACGCAGCTCATAGAGCTCAAAATTAATACATGGAATATACCACGTTTTCGCACTAATTATAAATTACAAATGTCTTACAACCTGCCCCATGTTACAAACACTTATAAACACACAATAGGATATACCAAAGCTGAGCTGCGGAAATATTTTGTGGAAATGTGATTTTATGTTTTTTTGTTTTGCTTGATTACTCTTATTATATAATTCTGCAAATTTGTATGACCATTTGAGCGTTTCTATTTTTTATTTTATTGTTTAAATTGTTGTGCAAAGATTATTAGCCTCTTTATGTACAACTGGTGAATGTTTTTTCTTTATTTACTGACTATTGTATGTGTGTCTGATTTCTGTACCACTCGTGTACTACTGATTGTAAGGGTTTTCTGGACATTGTCAAGCTGCTCATGCAGCTTTTTGCCAGAAAACCCTCCAGTTGAACCGGGAAAATAAACTTATATACTCATACATACATACATACATACATACATACATACATACATACATACATACATACATACATACATACATACGTACGTACGTACGTACATACATACATACATACATACATACATACATACATACATACATACATACATACATACATACATACAGACAGCTATAACCAATTAGCGAAACACAGGACTTGTAAAGAAAAGAAAGAGGTTGAGAGATCAGAAAGTGCAATCACATAATGTACAGGAACCTACTACTGACATGCGCCCAAAAAGGAGGAATGCAGACGCGTCACAGACAGTGCTAATTGGAGCTGCAAACGTCGCACAATCACGACATGCACAACCTTGCGACCAGAGGCTGCGGCCTTTTCGGATACCTTACCTCGACCGCTGGGCGGTCCTTTGTCTCCGATGACGAGCTCCTCACTGCTGCGCGAATGAGCCTGTGTGACGAACGACGTGCATTTGAAGCGAATCACGTCGCGCGACACGTGCTCAGGCCGCATTTCGAAGTGCAGCGTTGTGGACGTGCTTTGCAGCCCGTTCTCGTGACGCGTCGTGCCGGCCCGTGTCTCGTACTTTGCAGGGACCTGCGCGACGGGAAACAGATCACTCGTGCACAGTTAGCCGCCGAGATGATAGAATTGTCAAAGGGAAATAAGAATTCTTAAGGGGCTCAATAGGAAACTTTTGTAGCGTTCACTTGTTTTCTGTGCGTCGGCTCGAAGGCAGAAGAGGACGAGGAAGTCGCGTGCTTGGTGTGCCGCTTGTTTACCGATCACCATATGTTCGTCAGTGTGAATGTTAACATATACAGTGAAAGCTCGTTAATTCGAACTTCAATAATTCGAATTTATGGATAATTCGAACTGTACGATTTGGTCCGGCCAAGCTCCACAGAAGTATATGTATAAAAAATTCCGTTAATTCGAACGCGAGAAGGTTCCCTCACGGATAATTCGAACTACGCTCGCCTGGCACACGGCCAGAGAAACGCGCCTACTGCCTATACACAAGGCTGTGTTGCCTCCGAAACGGAGAGAACGGCGAGAGAAGGCAAAATCGGAAAAAAATCTAACCGACGGGGGGTCAGCCAGAAGGCAGCGGCGGCTGCCGCCTCTCCATTCTACGTAACCTCCGAGACTTCTTGCCCGTTGCGAATCTCGTAGGCTTTGCAAATCTTGCACAGCTGCTAATGTTGTGCGGAGATGGCACGGCAAGCGCCAAAACACAGCGAATCAAGTACGTCACAACTGCGCTTGCAATCAAGAACCAACGAATCAGGCCCTTCGCCACGTTCACATGTTCAGCGTCTTTGTCTCGGCAGTCTTCTTCGGTTGTGCACCTCTGTTTTCAGCTTAGGAGGTATCGGCCGTCGCGATTCATTGTGATGGTGTTAAGCCTCGGCTAACGTTCGTTTCGGTGGACATCGGTGGTGTGGTACAGTCGGAACCAGAGCTTCGACTTGAAGATGGCGTGTGCCCGCGGCACACACCATCACTTTCTGACACGGCAAATTTCTGACATGCCCTACTGCTTCCAAATCGCAGTGTACTGTTGCTCTCCTTCACTTTCGTTAGTTCGAACTTTCGTTAATTCGAACTGAAGCGGCTTCCCCTTGAGGTTCGAATTAACGAGCTTTTACTGTATATTAATATGTAGCGTGACTGCATGCGTCACTCCATTACCTACACCTGTATAGTTGAGCGACCCAAGTCGCTCTTTCCGGCTCTTATGTGCCTGTTTCACTCATGATATCTTTCCCTTCCCGCATTTCAGGGTCTTCGACGCATGTAGGATTAACTTACAACCACTAGACACGTGCGTGACAATCTAGTTGCAAGGAAGTCTGTTCCTGGTTATGCTTTTGCTTTGTTGGCAGAACTGCAGTTAGTTCGGTTTGTTCAAGAGAGGTGCTGACTTGAATGAAAACCTGCAGATGCTAGCCTGGCTGATCGGTACCAATCACATGACATGGAGTGTGAGGAATCAATCACATGGAGTGTGAGGTGGAAGGGGAGTTTTTATCCCCCGAGGACTTCACTAAAGACTCCGGTTGGCAGCTTGTTGCCGCCAGACGTTCTTCAATGAGAAACGCGGCCAATGCCAGTGCGGCCGACGTTCAGCATAACACCGGTTTCAACGCTCGGCGTAGCGCCGACTGCGCGGGCATTAAAAGCAAGATCATTCGAGGGGCCAGGATGCCTCCGATGCCCAAGGAAGAGGCAAAGATCGTCGTGCGGCCCAGGGGAGGCCTGTGTATCAGCAAGTGTGGACCTACCGCAGTCGCCGACGCCATATGGCAGGCTGCCGGGCTCGATTCGGCGTCGCGGGACACCGACACGATGTGTCCCAACTTTCAACAAAACATAATGGTGATCAGCACACCAAACAGGGACAACGCTGCACGCTACGTCGGCATCGAGTGCATCTCCGTTGCCGGCCGACGTTTCGAGGTGAGCGCTTACGAGGCCGCCCCCCACTACACGTGCAAGGGCGTCATCCGAGGCGTCTCCCTTACCGACGGGCCCGCGGCGATCGACAAAAAACTCGTCAACGCGAGAAATCCCACGGCGCTGGGCGCCAAAAGAATCAAGAACACCGGCACCGTGGTGGTCCTGTTTGAGGGGTACCGGGTGCCAAATTTTGTCTCCTACGGCGGCACTATCGTCAGGTGCACTTTATTTCGCAAGCAAATGGACGTGTGTTACAGCTGCGGGAGGCTCGGGCACCGCTCCGACGTCTGCCCTTCGCCCAACGACGCCATCTGCAGAGGATGCGGAGAAGCGAACCCAGACGCTCAGCATAGGTGCGATCCCAAATGCAAGCTGTGCGGAGGCGACCACCTTACCGCCGCCAAGGAGTGCAAGCGACGATTTCAGACGCCATATCTCGTCAGGCGCAGACGGGGGCAACGCTCCCGCGCCCTCAACGCCGAACATTTGCCGCCCATGGAGAACACGAGTCAAGGCCGGCAAGCAACGCCTGAACGCCAATACGGACGCAGCCGCTCCCGGTCCAGGGGGAGATCCAGGTCTCGCGGCCGCTCCAGCAGTCGCACCAGGAGCCGCTCCGTCTCCAGGGCCAGGTCGAAGTCAAGATCTCTGTTGCGATCCAGATCCAGGTCCAGATCCGGTTCCAGGGGCCTCCCGGGTTCCATAACCCAGCCAGCATCCGGGCCTCAGCCCGCCTCCACACGTTGCGGAAAGCAGCCGACCCTTCTTTGGGCTGATCTGGTACGACCCAAGCCCGGCGCCAATACCCAGCCTGCTCCGACATCTCGTAGCAACCCGCCCACAGAGCAAGCTAGAGACGCGGAAGTCATTCGCTTACGCAAAGAAAACGACGACCTCAAGAACACGATCAAGACACTAGTTAGCGAAATGGCAGAGATTAGGAAACTCGTTTCGAATGTGTCGGGTAACGGAGCGTCAGTCACGGCCACCGAGACTCCAATCCCAGCTCCGGTAGACGGTACTGCGACGTCCTCCAAACGCAGGGCAGTACTCAAACAAACATGTGAATCGGGAGCGTTGTCTGCAGAAGTCAGCGAGATTAAGCAAAGTCTCATTGGGCTGGCAGATGGCCTCAAACAGGTCACCGCTAGCGTCGCTTGCCTCAGTGATAACGTTCGCCAAATTCAGGTTGCGCTCGGGGACCCCAACAGGGGCCTCGGAGCTCTCGCAGATCGCATCGACGCCACTGAGGCGCGAATGGCTTCATCCGCCTCCGTCGTACAACCGCTAAGCGTTCCCGCCATACTAAAGGAAGCTACACTTCATTATCCCAGTGCGGCGACAGGAGGACCCATTCTTTGCGCAGGCCTTACTGCCCCGTCAGGTAGTAGTCCGTCAGGTCAGCCATAATGGATAGATCCAAAGAGAGTTTTCGCATTTGGCAATGGAACTGCAGAGGGTATTCTAACAAAAAAGCCCCTCTGCAGCAGTTTTTCAGGTCTTTCTCTGCGAAACCTCAGGTCATTGCTCTCCAAGAAACATTAATCTCCGCAGCCTCGCTCCAGGGATACAGGGCCGTGTCGGGCCGGCCCGGGGGGCGAGGGATTTGCACCTTGATCGATAAACGGCTAACTCATATCACCCACGACCTCAAGCTGGCGAGTGGTAGAATCGAATATGTCATGGTTGAGATCCTGCTCGACGTTCCGCAGCGGAATCAGCGCAGAAACAGCGTGTTCGTCCTCAATGTATATAGCAACCCCAGAGACTCGCGCCAGCAGTTCAAGACCATTCTCAAAAAGGCGACCGACTTGGCCGGCCCTCGACCCTTCGTCGTCGTCGGCGACTTCAACGCACCTTATGGCATCTGGGGTTACGTCTACGACACTACCAAGGGGCGAAACCTGTGGCAAGACGCGAACGAGATGGACCTCACTCTGGTCACTGACAAGGATTTCCCTACCCGCATTGGCAACTCCATCACCCGGGACTCGACACCCGACCTCGCCTTCGTGAGGAACGTCGAGGACGTGGGTTGGGAGAACACCGCCATGGAGTTTGGCAGCGACCACTACATTCTCGAGACCAACTTCAAGGTGTCTCGGAGTAGGGTTAGGGAATTCACGTTCATAGATTGGGACCATTTTCGCAGGATTCGTGATGAACCCGGGAGAGCCAGGGCACCTGCCACTCTCGAAGAATGGTGTGAAGGCATCCGGACCGACGCTTCCGCGGCCACGAAGTAAGTGGAAACAGATCTCAACGTCGAGCGGATGGACAGCAGACTAGCCCACCTGATCGAGGCCAAAACCGCCATGCTCCGCCGATGGAAGGGTCAAAGGCTCAATCGCAGACTCCGAAAGAAGATTTCGGAGCTCAACAAGGTCATCGAAGACCACTGCAAGGCGCTATGCCAGCAGCAGTGGGACGAGCTCTGCGAATCCATCGACGGACAGATGCGCAACGGCAAATCCTGGGGTATGCTGAAGCACCTTCTGGATGAAAGCGGCTCGAAGTCAAATCAAAGGCATACTTTGGCTCGGGCCCTTCACGAAGCCACCAGGTCTAACACGGTCGATGAACTCGTCGCAAAACTCGTACAGAAGTACCTGCCTGTCCATCGCGACGGAGATCCGTCGACCCAACTCCCGGACTACCGAGGCCCTCCACGACCTGAGCTGGATGAAGACTTCTCCATTGCCGAGGTCAGGCAGGCCATCTTCGCGCTCAACCGCAAGTCTGCGCCGGGTCCGGACGGAGTCACCAACAGAATGTTGAGGAACCTCGACGACACGTCGATTGTCTTTCTGACCGACAAGATAAACGAGTCCTGGAAGAGCGGCATTGTACCTGCAGAATGGAAGACGGCCTGCACGGTGCTCATTCCCAAGCCCGGCAAGGCCCCGAACATCGACAACTTGAGGCCGATTTCTCTGACCTCCTGCGTCGGCAAGGTCATGGAGCGCGTCGTCCTCAACAGGCTTAACGGGTACCTCGAAGACAACGAGGTTTACACCTACAACATGATCGGCTTCCGTGCCGGACTCTCAACGCAGGATGCCATGAAACTAATCAAGCATCAGATTGTGGATGGCCGTTCCAGAGACGTCAAGGCTCTGCTCGGTCTGGATCTCGAGAAGGCTTTCGACAACGTGCTCCACACCTTCATCGTCAAGACCATTTCAGACCTGGGTCTCGGTTCCAGATTCCACAACTACGTCAGCTCTTTTCTAACTGACAGGAAGGCCAAGCTTCGCATTGGAGACTTCCGCTCCGAAGATGTGCCCCTCGGAGGGCGGGGCACTCCTCAGGGCGCCGTCATCTCCCCAACATTGTTTAACATCTGTATGATTGGTCTTTCGGAGAGGTTGGCCCGCGTCGAGGACGTCAAGCACACCATTTACGCCGATGACATCACCATATGGTGCTCCCGCGGCTGCGAGGGCAGAGTCGAAGAAGCCATGCAGGAGGCGATTGACGTGATCGAGGAGTATCTCCGCCCCACCGGACTTCGATGCTCCCCCGCCAAGTCGGAGCTGCTACTTTACAGAAAAGAGAAGGGAGGCAGACCCAAAGATTGGAAACCAGTCTCTGAAAGCAGCATCAGACTTCGCACTTGTGACGGGGGGGTGATACCCAGGGTCGACGTTATTCGGGTCCTGGGCATGTTTGTCGAATTCAACGGCGGAAACGGAACAGCTCTGCGCAGGATTATCGCAAAGACGGAGAACGCTTTCCGCCTAGTACGCAGAATCGCAAACCGGCATCGAGGCATGAAGGAAAGCAATCTTCTCAGGCTGATCAATGCCTTCGTACTCTGCCACCTCACGTACACGATTTCCATGCACAACTGGCTCAGAGCGGAGCGAGACAAGCTCAACGTTCTTATCCGCAAAATAGTCAAGAGGGCTCTCGGGCTACCCATCAGGACCCATACCGAGGATCTCTTGATGCTGGGGGTACATAACACCGCCGAGGAGATTGCCGAAGCCCAAGAACGCACGCAACTCAGTCGCCTGGCCACCACAGCGGCAGGTAAACGAATCCTCGAAGAGCTGGGTTACCACCCTGCGAAATTCTCGATGGTCAGTACCCCGATCCCTAGGTGCATTCGAGACAAGTTCGTAGTGGCCCCTGTGCCCCGAAACGTCCATCCCGTCCACAACGAGGGCCGACGCAAGGCCAGAGCAGCCGCCATCCTCAAACAGATCAAGCGACACGACATTAGCGCAAGCTTCGTCGACGCTGCGGAGTACAGTGACGGGAAGACCTTTGCCGTCGTTGTGGTCGACTCGAGCGGAAACATTTCCAATAGCGCTTCGATTCGCACTTCAGACCCCGGAATCGCCGAGCAAGTCGCCATCGCCCTCGCCCTGCTAGACGGTCGTGGGTCCGAAATATATAGTGACTCCAAAACGGCAGTTAGGGCTTTTCAAAAGGGTTGCATCGCCAAGGAAGCTCTTCGTCTTCTTAGCGGCTCGAGTCCACATGCTCTCGCAAACCATTCAATTCACTGGTTTCCCGCACACGTAGGATCGGTCGAGGGTGCTCCCCCGAACCTCAATGAGTCTGCCCACGAGGCTGCGCGTGACTTCACCGACCGCGCTTCCTCTATAAGGGGCACTGACTCCCCTCCTATCTACGGTCACAGGGACGCTCCTGCTACTCACAACGAGATTATTAAATATTTCTACATGTCCAGAAGGGTCTTTCCACCCCCTCACCCCAAGTTGAATAGGGCGCAAGCCGTTTCGCTTAGGCTCCTACAGACCAGCACATATCCGTGTCTGTCCGCTCTCCACGAGGCTTACCCCGACGTGTATCGCGACGACGCCTGCCCGTCCTGCGGCCAGACCTCCACTCTACCCCACATGCTCTGGGAGTGCGGGTCGACATACCCCAAGTTCATCAAGGAGGAGTGGGACTCGCTTCTGCGTAGCCCCGCTCTAGAAAAGCAAATCCTGGCTGTCCGGCGTGCCCGCGACCGGGCCGGTGGGCTAGACCTGCCGGTCCCGACGTGGGACTAGCCGGGTGCGCGACGAGTTCGCGTCCTCGCCGGACCTACAATAAAGTTTATTCACTCACTCACTCACTCACCAATCACATGACGACGAGGGAATCAAGACAGCCTCAAAAATGAGTCCTGATCTTACTTCCAGATAGGTTCACGCCAGATTACAATATCTTAAAGGCCGAGCCTTGTTGCCCCACCGTTCCTATTTCTTTCTTTCTTTCTTTCTTTCTTTCTTTCTTTCTTTCTTTCTTTCTTTCTTTCTTTCTTTCTTTCTTTCTTTCTTTCTTTCTTTCTTTCTTTCTTTCTTTCTTTCTTTCTTTCTTTCTTTCTTTCTTTCTTTCTTTCTTTCTTTCTCACGCCTTCTAAAACTAAACAGATAGAAACAGACATCGAGGTCATGATTATCCGATAATAATTAAAATTTGTGCCGATATTATGGAGCAAAAGAAAGCGCAGAACGTGGACAAAATAAACTTAAAACATGTTTTTTTAAGCATTTGCGCATCTTTACTCATAAGCGCGATAATGATGCGCCTTTCGTGTTTGTCTCTTTCGCGTTTCGCTTATATTGTTTAGGCGTAATAACCATTTCTAGTGCTTCGACTGTATCTCATAGCATGATCAATCAGACGCGCAACCGGTAAGGCTACGATCAAACAGTCGAGAGCTGGATCAGCAGGACTACATCCCAAAGGCAAGCCAGAAGGCTGTCTATTATATTCATTCGCTAGGATCTCGCCAGCACTCTTGATATGCGTGCGACGTAGTGGGGATTGGCAGTTTTGCAGCGGTGCGAATGGGTATGCTGCCGCAGAACGCACAAATCCACACTACCATGCTCACGAGGACGATTCATTTAAAACAACGCAAGTTGTGACAGTCAACGCAAGAAAAAATAAAAAAAGGGGGTGGCGGGAGCGGTTTGAGTACTAGGACTTCCTCACGCAAGGGGTTCGTTTGCTGGGATCCCGACATGCCTGAGCTTGCCTGACGTACGTGTCGCGAGAAATGTGATCCTGCGAAAACCAGCGGTCGTGTAGGCAGCGATTAGCGTTACACGCCAGCCGCATGGAGCACGCTAGAGTTCCATGCCACGCTCTTGCCGTGTTTTTCAAGTCCCATACATAAAAACGGATTTACGTCTTTGGCTTCGAGAACTCACGCCTTATCCTTCCTCTCTCTCTCCTCCCCTACCACGCCTTCCTCTTTATCCTCTTTACATCTTTCGTTAACCAAGTCACCACTCTTAGGGAAGACGATGACAACGTAACGAACAACCGGCCGAACAAAAGTGCTCACTCTGTGCATTACCGCAAAATACAAGAGCCACGAACAGACGTGGGGAGTACGCCAGGCAGAGAACCGACGAGTTTTAATAATGCATCTCGTTTGCTATAAATTAATTACCCGGAATCTCGCCGGGCGCGCAGCCCACGCCCCTTTCAGGCCCGTCGACCGCAACATTAAAGATAAGGATGCCCTCGAAGAAACGTCAGCGGCGGCGGTGCCTTTACTTCGCACCGGTGCTTCCCTAACGGCCCTGATTAATTATCGAGCGCTTCTTGTTGACCGCTCAGCGTAACCTCGGTGACAGACACGCGTACGCACGCTGCCCACCTACCCTCAGGTGCTAGGCCCGCGGCTTCCGCACGATTTCCCTCAGAACATCAGGCGTGCACGTGTGCTGGGCATAGATTGCGTGGAGAGAACGCGAATGGTATGGGACAGCGAGCATTACGCAGGAAGATGGAGCTTGGACGCTTTGGTTATGGGCACGCAGCGGCGCATACATGTGAGACACTTAGCTGTTCGATAAAGGTACGCACGCTCTACACTCGAACCCGCAGCGCTTTCGGTACGTCAGCGTCGACCTACCCACAAATTTCTCGACGCTTGCGAGCAAATATCCGTGACAGCCTGATCGCGGAAGACGTTAGTAGGGCAATTGTGACCAATCGCGAACCATCCTTATTAAGTGGGAAAAGCTTTATGAGTACTAAATCGCTCAAACGATCCAGTAACCTACGAAGTACTGCACGGTTCTGGTGACTCCAAAGTATAGGGCCCGCATGAGCACGGGCAACCGCGCGGTGCGGCGTTGTTTCGGCCGCGTGTCCCATCTATACTCGCGGCGTCCGCGTGTTTGCGTGTAAGCGCGAACGTGGCTGCGAGGAGGAGAGGGAGGGTGATTGGGGGAGGGGGTGTTCCGCAGCCCCCCCTCCCGTCTTTCCTGCGGTGCCTGCTCTTTCGTACGCGGCGCGCAGACACGGCAGCTTGTGCAGCAAGGATGACGGAGCGCGCTAGCCGACAACCATTAGCCGGAGGAAGGTAAAGGGTGCGGGCGGTGAGCTAGCGCCGGCAGCGGCGCACACGCTGCTTGCCAGCCGAGCGGCGATCGGCGACCACACCCAAAACGCCGAACAAAGCCGACGGCAGCAGAAGCGGCGGCAGCTCGCTAGCACCTGGCCTGCCAGCGCCCCTTCTGGCCGGTGTGTTTGGCAGGGCTTAGCGCTGTCACTCGTAATTCAAGGCGAGTGTTATGGCGAGCGCTATGGGGGCGGCAGCCCGCCTGGGCGTACCGGACGGAGGCCGCTGCTGTCGAACGCGGAGGCGACTCAGTGCGCCGCCACGACAGCGGGCTTAGGGCTAGAGCGTCGTGACGGCTCGTGCAGGCGACTGTGTGGCCGGAATAATGGATATTCAACTGGGGACACACAGCGCGAACAGTTTCAAACTCGAAAGTGCAGACAGGGTCCTGCAGTATACTCGTCTCACTGTTTTTGGTACTCTATGTCCGTCTTAATAATAAATTTATTTATTTATCTTCTAACGCAAATGAACTACCGGGCAGACACGCACTTAGCCAGCTTTTCAAATCTAACGAAGAAGAAGTGTCGGTCAGCGAGGCGCATCACCAGCATTTACGTACGGGGTTAGCTGCTCGCAGGGTAAAACCTCCGCAGTTAGTTCGACCTCTTCGTGCCCCGCACCCTGTAAATAAACAACTAACCAATTTATTCATTTATTCGTGCTGTTTTGGCCAGTGAGAGCAGACAACAAAGGTGCCCACGACACGACCGCACTCCGTGCGCTTTTGGTGCAACCGCGCAAGCGTGTAGACGAGCCAGATACGGTTTGCGCACGCGCATTAACACCGCCTCCATTCCGTCTGCCTTGCAGGGGCCAGCTTTTCAGTCCGCTCTACTTCTAACGGCCCGTTTATCTTGCTGCTGTTGGGTACCGCTCTTTTCATCGAAGCACTGGTAAAGTGTACGCACGCAGACGGTCACCGCTCTTATTTAATGACATTCGGTTTTGTCACCCGTAGCAGTCGACTCCGAGATTCGTTTCTTCTGCGCGTCGTGTCAGCTTACTGCATTGCGCCGGCTCGCATCATGGTGTCTCGTCGCGAGAGCCAGACATGCGGGCTTAATCCAACATAATCCAGTACAACCAAAAAGAAGGAGCGCTTCGCGTCGTTAGCGCGCCAGGACTGTCCATCCGAGAGAGTCCATTTCGCAACCCCCCGGCGACACGCCAGCTGCCGAGCCAGACGGCCTCCATGAAAAAGCCCAGAGTCTGCTCGCGACAACCTTGTTATCGTGTCAGTAGTTGCGTTACGGTAGTGTAGTTTTTATTATTTTCGTTTATCGCGCTTTAGGAAAACCTGAACCTGTGGGATACGTAGGAGAAATTTATGAAATACGTCTACTTTGCCCTGCAGACATGCGCCTATCCAGCAGGACCGCACTTCATTGTATATTTACTTCCTGAGTTCGCCGTGAAACGACAAATAGGTGGGCGTATCGGAGTTGACTTACACCAGCTATGAATCCGCTACATATTTTTGTCCTGTCTAGCTTGTAGAGAGAGAGAGACACACACGGAGAAAGAGATAAAGACGACAAATGAAAGGCAGGGAACTTAGCCAGTACTGTGACCGCTTGACTATATTGCACTGGGGAAAGGGAAAGAAGAAATAAGAAAAGGACAGAAAGTCAGGAGTCATCGAAGTCGCCGATGTATTGGGATTAGCGTTGCGTTACAGGCGGTTCTCGTAGGTTCAGGTTTCCTTAAGCTACGTCTATTGAGGTGTTTTAAAGTATGGTGTTGTGCGCGGTCATGTGAATTGGAATAAATCTTTGCTTTTGACTTTCTCTGTTTGACGCGCTGGCGTCATTTAAACGTGAACCAAGATATTGCTTTTTCCACCCTTCATTTGTTTAATAGGGGCAAATATTTTTAGACATTATGTAGATAAGACAGATATCCGCTCCGCCAGACATTGCCCACTATTCTTGCTTACAATGATTTATTACAGTTATGCTGTATCATTGTTTTCCGAAACTCATCTCGATTAGTTCAGTGCCTGGGATGGGAGTGCCAAACTGTCTTTCCAAGGATTGTGAAAGAGGTGAAAATACATGTTAAAATGCTGAACACCAGTCTTTTTTTATAAATTGAACTGTAAGCAAATGTTGGCACTTGTCGAAGACGACGACTGCGCCTGTGCTCCGACGGATAAAATGAGTACGAAGGTTAAAGTCGGAATAGCGGACAGAAAACAGTGTAAAACTAGGTGACAGTTCTTAAATGACAATATGTAAGCGCAAGCACACGCACGTACACCACAGAAGAAAGGAGGTGGACGGGGGACAAGCGCCTTTCTCAGCTGTGTAACAAACTAGGCCCTGAGAAAATTGCTTTTAAGTTCATACAATATACGAAACATGTATCAAAATAGCTCCCGGTATGACTGACACATTGAAACACGAAGGTTGTAGCGAGGCAGCAAAACAACGCAACGATCCTAGACTTTCGTATGATCCAGCGCTCTGAACTGTACAATTCTTGCCATAACGGGCACCACTCGGCAAGTCACGATGCAAAAAAGGGGGAATACAATCGGAATAGAATCGTTACGTGGCACCGTTTACAACGAGGAAACCAGATGGCAACGAAACGCCGCACTTACGGCATTGTTGTTGACGAACCACTTGAGCGTAGCGATGGGTTTGGAAGGCCGGGAGTAGCAGGTGATGTTGACTTGGTCACCCACCTGGTAACGGGGCTGGAAGCCTTCCATCAGTGGTCCTTCCTCGGGCAGCACTGTAAGACGGAAGCATTCGAAAAAAATGTAAGTGAAGCAGGGTCGACAGTAATTGCAGAATCACGATCGTGCGAGAATTACTTGTGTTGCCCTTATTTGAAGGGTGAAATAGTGCGATCGTGTTATTATTATCTCGTTTTCTGAACGATTTATATTTTTAATATCTAATATTTTTACTAAATTTTTTAACCGATGCTTAAACAGCGCCTCGGTTACCCCAATGTAAGCATCCCTAGTGCCTGCTGCGGGCGACACGCAAGGAGCAGAATCGAAGGGAACGAACGGGTGAACGATATACAAGACGTTTCGCAAGCTAGGACAAGTGCCGGCCAATCAAGATAGCCAACACGTTGTTGGCGAAAGCGTTCTGCCAATGACAAACAGTTTTCAGGAAGAAAGAGCTTTTCTAATTTGGCCCCTGACGCCTAAGAACTAAAAGGGTAATATATGCAACAAAACTTTATGATGATGTTAACCAATACGGTAGCGAAAACAACCGGCCAATAAGAAATTGCTCCAATGGACAAAATTCTTCGTCGATACGAACGCTGGGGTTTAAGCCGCAGTGCTTTGCGTAAAAAAGAAAAGAAAAAACGGGACTCGTAATTTTTTAATATATATTTGTGTAGATTAGCCGCTAGGGAAATGGGGAATGAAAGAAAGTCAAATAAAACGTATCGCACTCTGCATTGTGCAGGAACTGCAACAGCGTTTCCGCAAACTTATTGTCCATCACCCAACGGTTGTAGTTTTCAGGTAGGTTTGACTTCAGACCAGCCTTTCTTACGATCTTGTTCCAGGCCACATACAAAGCCTGACGTTATCACATACATGTACGTGTACATACAGTACCTGACGTTGTCACAGAAGCTGAGCACTTGGGGTTAGAACGACAGAAAGCTGAGCTAGTTGGTAAGGACTCATTATGCAAAATAGAAGTGAGGCGTGCAGACAGGACACAAGAGTAGAGTAGTGGACAACACGAACGCCAACTATCAACTGAAGGGAGCACCGAGGCGAAAAAAGAAGGAAGACACGAAACTCATCTGCGCATGCTCAGGAATGGTAACACCGCGTGCCAATCGGGTACTCGTGCCGGTCTACGTGAGAGATAACTGTTAAGGCACTTAATCTCTTCCTTATGTAAAGTAATCGAAGGCTGACTCACGCACGCACTTCCACCATTATAGATATGCCATGCCTCTACCATAAGACGCGTATCTTCATTCTTATGCCTGTACAATATCACGCATTCATCTAGCTCTGGCGTGCAGTTACAATCTCGGCAATGTAGCGAAAGATTAGAAGGCGATCCACCGGTTAACGACCTTTTATGTTCCATTAGCCTCTGATTGATACACCGTCCCTTTTGCCCTACGTAGAACTGGCCACAGCTAAGGGGAATTTTATAAACCACACCCATACGACAGTCAGTAAAACTGTTGTTCTTATTGTGCTTCACTGGGGTGCCTTCCTTGGTCGTCTTTCGTCGATCTCCAAGCCTAGGTAACGCGTGGTGCAAGCGTAACTCCAGCCTGAAGTATCCGAAGGGGTACTTCCTGCGCTCGGCTAACGTTAAGGGGAAGAAAGCAGCCATCCGAGGGAAATCAAGGCACGTGTGTCACTTCGGAGGCTAAAATTCACTGCTTTGGTAGAGAGCACGGTGACACGACAGAATCGATAAAGGTGTCCTAGATGAAGCCGGTGATCGAGCCGGTTGGACTGCCGTGCCGTTGAAGCAATTGCAACCATGTTCCTGCATCCACTGCGCCTGAATACTAATGTGCGAGGACTTGTGAAGTCCGTGCATCTCCTGAGAGATTTGCAGGGTTTTCAGTAGCGAGTGCTCAGCTCATGCTATTTCATGACCACCTCTGAGTTTCTCTCTCTCTCTCTCTCTCAACCTCGCTTGGGCCTCAAGTGGCATATGAGAGGCAAGCTGCTTTTTCCGCCACCTATTTCCCCCATTATTGCTCGGAAGAACGTTCCCTCTAAACGATCGAAAAGGAAATATCGCGTTATTCCCTCTATTTCGTACTACTTACGCATAGGTTATAAAGGCTAAACACCACACTCATAGTTATAGCAGGAACTTGCCACCATTTCCGAACGCAAGCTAATTAGCAACCGAACGCTTTTTCGTGTACATGTCTGCATGCTTCAACACACGCATGCACACGCCTGCACAAATGTAAACGTATACGAATTAAACACCGGACCTTTTCCTATGCCCATGTCTTCTCGTTCCGCAAACTTCGCCGGTCGCCTTCATTAAATAAAGGAGCTATGCGTCCCTGTTTTGCACATTCTTCCTTCGCCAAACTTAATAATTGCTCTATTATCAAAGGCTTGCTTGCCCAGGCTTCTCTATTTAACGCTTATCTTAGCCACGAACCACAAGCTGGTGCAGCATTAGCTCTCAAAATTCTCTTTTCTTTTAAATTCTCCTTCCAGCGAACACTTAGGAGTGTTCACCCTGGCGTACTCTGGTGGTCATGCTCCCTCTGGTAATTTACTTATTTCAGAAAAAAGAAAGTAAAAGAAAACTCTACTGCTTTTTAATGTATACTCCCTAGTAACAGAATCAAGCTTGTTCAGCAAAAATCAACATGCCAAATATGAATAAGAGGGCAGAAAATGTAGCGCACTTAATTGGTAAAGAAAAAAAAAACTAAGTCAGCACTCCATGATACTTCATCGTCTGCCAGCAAGAAGATGGGTCCAGCAGACGAAAACAAAAGCGCCGGCGAGAACCACCGAGCCACACCCGCCGTAGTGTTAACGGAGATTGAAAGAAAAAAAAAACGCGACAAACAGGGTGGACCTCGGTCGAACCAACGGCTTCCATCACTTCAAGCACCTTCGTTATTAAAAACTGGCTACTCCAAGAAAGAAAGAAAAATGTAAAGGAAAACAATAAAGGAGGTGTGTACACACCCTATGGAATGGATACTGAGAGAAGGCAGAGAGAGAGAAAGCAGGTTGCGGGGTGGTTGAATCTTCTGCCAGTCAGAAACATCACTTCAGTGCGCCGATGAGACAAAGCGCAGACAGCACCGCCCGGCGTTCCTGGCTCAACGTAAAGCTGGTACGTTTTTGCCTTCGTCCTTTTGTTTTTAATCTTCGCTGTCAATTCTCTTGCGCGGCCACGGCGCGCACCTACACATTGTTTCCGAAACTCTCGAGCCGAAATGCACGAAGAAAGCGCCACGGGAACTGCTTCTTTCTTCTTGTTTTGCATCGACCACGTGCTTTTCTTTCTTTTTTCTAATGAATCTCGCTTTACTTTTCACCTTTCCGAGGTGCACGACTTCGAAATTGTTGCTTATTATATTAGGCTGCACAGTTCATGCAAATAACCAGTTTGTGTGGTTGCTGCTCGCCTTTCGTATTATTACTTATGGAACGAAAACGGGCTGTTCGTTACCGAGAAAGACTAAAAAATACAGAATTACCTAACGGACAGAGCACAAAGAAAGTACACCAATGTGCAGGGACGAAAAAAAGAAAAAGAAATGGAGGAGAAACAAACTGAGACAAAGCAAGTAAACGACCGATCTCGTCGCTTCTGACGTTAATTAACGAATTTTCTTCCTATCATAACATTAAGAAAACCTGGCCTCACGCTATCAAGAGTGCTGCCGAGGAAATGAAGGTACTTGGAGGCGAGTTTAGAAAACAGAGTTCAAGAAAAAAAAATATGAAGCAAACTGGGGAATGAACGAATACAAAGACAGGGGTGTGAAGGAGAGCCTGCGGGATAATGGCGCTCTCGTTTAGAACGTCCGGTGTCTTGAATATTTCATTGTCTCAGGCTGGAAAGATGTGTTGTCTTCGCCCTGGGCATGCCTTTGTCGTCAGCTGGTCCGTCTTGGTTCCCAGACTGCCATGGGCAGAAATGGCTGTCATCAAAAACTGCCGCAAAGCGCTTTTACGAACGTTCACGCGTAGAAATCTCACAAAGGCCTCCTTCTAAATTTTACCTTTCCAAAATTAGATGAATCCACTGCCAAACTAGACTAGATCCATGACTTTTGAGGACTCTTTCACGCTCTGCTTTGTCGCAAGAGGCGCGCTGTGACCGGTTGACAAAAGGCAAGTATGTAGCTGCGCGGTTCTGTCGTGTGTCGCCAGTTTCGGAGGAAGCGAGCGAAGACAAAATTTTTATCCCCAGATCTCGTATTGACGAACATCGCTGTGAACGATCGCTTCAGGCAATGTAACGACGCGAGGAACATTTCTTGAAAGTGACAGCTTCGAAATAATCAAACGCTTGCGTCGTTTCTGTTGGCAATCGAGCCTAAGTTGGATTGAGATAAACGATGTGGCACAGTTTTTGTAGTTATCCGACAGGGCTGTTTTCTGACTTTGTGAAAAGCAAGAAAATTTGCTCTTTTGAATTAGAAAGCTAACGAGATTACATATTTTACGCAAGAGTGAGAAATAAAAAGCTTAAATTTCCTGTTCTCTACATCAACAAAAGAGCAGTAGGGTATTATCGGAAGTTCTTTTTCACACCTAGCGCCGCCCACACGGACGTTTCTTTATATCTATCTATTTTTTAGGAAGTCGGGGAGGTGGAATAGGGCGGTGGAGCTGTTTACTGGATATCATTAGGGTGCCTACGTCAGTGCCGCCTCCTGCACAGAGAAGCGAGGTAACGAGCCACCCTGTAGATACCATATCAACCAACACTACTTTAAGAACACCATGAGTATACTGGCGCACACGACGAGATGCTGGCGCACTTTTTTCTCTGATGGCCGTTTCGACATCCCGAATGGTTTCCATACGTTGGGCAACACCTGACCGGCCGCTGTGGCTTCGCTTAGAAAGCGACCGCAAAACTTTAAAAGACTTCTGTACGCCGCGCAATCGGCGTCATCACACGACACATGGTTGAACGAAACCCTCAACCGTTCGTCATGACTGTACTTTCGCTGTCTGAGTTTTACACGATATAGGCTGCGGGATTGAACAGCGCTGACTGCGCGATTTCTCAAGGGCCATTAAAATTTTCGCCTACCGAGCTACAGGAAACAACGTATGCTATAACCACGGTTGGAGGGCCCTCTCTTTGCTCAGGTTAAGTATTCAACAGGTTACAGGAATGAAGCCCAACGGGTAGCGGAGTGTAACCGCGAGCCGTTGTTACGCTTCTGCACACGCTCCTCATTAGCTGCAGCCTCGTGGAGCTTCGTGAAAGCAGCGAGTAGAGCCCGTGACGCAATGTTATGAACTGCATTGGTGGCACACACGCACACTGGCGTTCGAGAGGCGTTGAAGGGAACGTCGCTGGGAGATATATGGGCTTAGGTGGCTAGGTTCTGCTCGATGGGCCTTGGAGGTAAGCGCCTGTTGTTTTTTTTTTGTAGAATGTTCAGTCAAAGATAAAATACATATAAAAAATGAAAAGATTGAAACGACATAAAGGTTCTATGACGGAAAAATTCACGTTTGCACCGACGCAAGTATCTGACGGTGACCCCCAAAGTTCTTTGAACAGCCCAATCAAACGCTCTACTCATGTATAGGATGTCAATTTTGCTTGCTTTCAAAGCGAATGTCATTGCCTACCTTGACAGCTTCTTCCTATATATTTGGCGTACAAGAGGCGAGGAATACCTAATAGAGGAGAGGAATTCCGTGGGGCCGAGCTAGCACAGTGAAAGTACACAACCGAGTGAGCAGGGTGATGCCAGAGTCTGCGATTGGCCCGCTTCCATCCATTGCTTGGCTCGCGGTGGCTAGACGAACATCGCGGTGGCGTGCAACGGAAGGTTAAAAATGCCACTAAAGCTGATCCTCAGTGAAGAAAAGTTCGCAGAGCTATGCCGTGTACGTGTCGGAAGGGATCGACAATGGCTACAGGATAGCCGCGGGGAAGGGAGGGGTGGGAGGAGGGGGTGCGATCTTCTATTCTTGTTGGAACGGGGTGGCCCCCCTTTGACTATTCCAAAAAAGTTGCGGAAGACCATGATCTTCAGCCCTGTCGCAGGCCCTTTGGACAGCCCGAAGCTGCGCTTGAAGGTCGTCGCTCTTGACGGCTTCATTCCAGTCTTCTTGCCTATTGAAAGGCGATTGGTGCAACTCAGAACATTTCCACAGCATGTGATTCAAGGCGGACCGTTCCTCGCCGCAGTCTGGTCCACACCATTATTCACGAACAATTTCACCGCGAAACGGAAATGGAGCCTCATTATGCTTCTGCACCGAGGAACGGACGGAAGTTTTGTTCGGCACATTAAGGCCTCTTTAATGCGTACACGTCACTTCGACGTGGTGAGCTTTCGCGGTTTTGTGACGTCGCATAACAGACAGGCGAAGTGGACTAATAGCGGAGGGCTAATAGCGAAAAAGGCGTAGAGTATGAAATATTTATATTTATTTTGTTCGTTCTAATCGTGCATGATCACTTTGTACTCGCCATAGCATATGGGGAGTTCTCGCGGATTTAGTAACGTCACGTAACGGACAGGCCAAGGGGGATTGCCCGAAATATGTTTGACGAATCGTGAGGGCTGATTACAGAAATGAAATAGAAACAGTTTGGAATAGTTACACATTATAGCGCCCTAGCTATGTATTACGGTTTCGCAGGTACCAACGGAATACAAGAAGCATTGTTTCTTAGTAGTGCTGTTATATAAACGTAAGAAAATGAATGTAGAGACAAGTATAATGGTTCTATCAGACAGGGGAATGGCCCCGCTCTTTGGTTAGAAATGAGGTAGGTTTCACTGGAATAAGTCTTGCGTTCTTCTCAATAAATTGTAGCAGAAATTCGGAGGCCCAATAGTCGAGCGTTTTGTAAAAGAACTGACGGGCATTCACTTTAAATCCGAGATCTAGGCGTCTACTTTCATGCACGATCATTCGCTTCACCCGAGTGGTCACGCGTGATGCCTGGCATCATCAGAAGCATAGACCAGCTTGCAACATATCTTGTGACTGAAACTGCGGTGTCGCCGTTGCAGACGGCAGTGATATGCATGCGCGGCTCGCGGTTCCAGACACCACACGTTGTCCAATTGACTATGGACACGTACGGACCGTTCGGCGCGTCGGTTATACGTATACATACAGGGCGTCCCAGCTATCGTGCACCAAGATTTGAAGATATGCAAATGCCACGTAGCTGGACAGCATCAAGGTAACGTTGCCTGCCGTCGCTTGGACATACTCAGATCGATTTTTGCGTTCCACCTAATTGCATTAGTCTTAATTAATTAATCAATCAACTTCTCAAAAATTCTAATTAGATGAAAAGTGTCAATGAGAAAATTGTAGAGTAGCATGAAAAACTCCCGATACAGCTTTCTATGGCTCGATACATGCTACATAAAAGTGTTTTACGTGCTACATAAAAGTGCCTCGAGCGGCCAGTCGCGCGGCAATTTTGAGGGTATTCGCGGGCTTCTTTCACGCTCGCAAGAACACTTTTATGTAGCACTTATTCAGCAATAGAAAGTGCTGTATCGAGAGTTTTTCACGTTGCTCTACAATTTTCTCATTGGCATATTTAATCTAACTATAATATTTGAAAAGTTGATTAAATAGGTAAGACTGATTATGCAATTAGGCGGAATGCAAAAATTATTCTGAGTATCTCCAAGCGATGGGGAACAACATTATCTTGGTTCTGTCCGGCTACGTTCAATTTGCATATTTTTAAATATTTGTGCTTGATAGTTGGAGCACCCTGTATATTACGAATGCTTGGTCTCGTTGGTACATAGTTAATCTTGATGCAATAGCGCGTAAAAGACGAGAACAGGAAGACACAGGAAATGCACACCACAAGCGACAACTTCTCACTAAGATTATTCTGCAAAAGGAACACAGATCAACCAATAGTACATGGTAGCTGCATATTTTTAAATCTTGGGGCATGATAGTTGGGACACCCTGTATAAGTACATCGGACACCGCTCTTGCGTAAATGGCTGGTATTAGTTGCAAAAGTCGCCCCATTATTTTCTGGGATGGCCGAGTGCTCAAAGTTTCGCAGCGAAAGCATTGAGCACATCGACGAAGATTTATCTCAGTGTAACTTAATGGTGGCGTGGCCGACACAACGGGTAACTAAACGTGCAGCACGAAATGTACTAAGGACAGATGTAACTACCATTTGGAGGGACCTTGTGACGCAGTGGGCTTAGTTCGATTGGCGATAGCGTCACCAACTTCTGTTTGGCTTTGACAACTTGTTTCATTGAGGAGAAGCTCCCGCTAAGTTTAGTGATAAGTTCTGTGTTCTGCGCTATGTTTATTATGGAATCTTAAACGAAGAAGTTTTATTAAAATACCTTGACTGACCAATACCGTAACCTGTTTGCAGTGAACTGTTTAGTACAGCGCTACTATACTAATTCAAGTGCCGTGAATGTCCTGCGTGTCCACTGGCACTGTTCGCAAGCTATGGTGGAAAAGCTGTTCCCACGCAAAAAAAAGTAAATAAATAAAAATGGGGGGGGGGGTAAGACGTGCAGACACAGGCACAAGAGAAGTGGACAACACGAATGATTCTCTTCTCAACTTCTCTTCTCAACACACGATCTCTTCTGTTGTGTTCGTGTCTGCACGCCTTACCCTTTTTTTGCATTATGAATCCTTAACAACTAACGCAGCTTTATGTTGTTCCGTTCCCACGCCTGCTCATGTTTCCGGCGTCATACTCGTTAACTGCTGTTGATATTAAATCCTGTGGTTTAATGTGCCATAGCAACACTCTGGGGTTTTAAGATAAGCTGTGTAGGGGGCAGAGTACCGGGCTGTTTTAGACCATGTGCTGTTCTTTAACTTTCACCCAAAGCACGGTACACGAAGGATTTTACATTCTGTCATCATCGGAACACTATCGCTGCGACCGGTATAATGGCTTCTGCGACTTCGTGCACTATAACAGAAAGTTATTACTGAGCCGCCGTGGCCAGTGGTTGCTGATTATGCTTTGGCATCTTGTTCTGCCAAGGTGCCACAACAAAGTATTTCGCACTTTTAGAATACCGGGAACAAACCGAGCTCAGTAAATTGAGAAAAGAAGAATACGGTAATGAAAGCACGCTATAAGCTGATTATATTCAGCCGGTTTTATTTACCACAACCGAGATGAGTTTTAGAACTTGCTTCGGTGGTTCCGGCTTAGCACTCGTTGCCTGTAGCACCACTGTGCACGACTACAAGGAAAACGTTTTAAAAGATTAATGGAACGATGGCGAGTTTTCTGCCTTGGTTCGTACAATAACATGTAAAACAAGGTTCTACGTAACGTAAAACAAACCCCTATTTTACACAAAACCTGACTTTTGGCTTTCCTTAGGCTCAAAGAAAAGTTGCACATTTGAGGGCCCAGCTGCTGGTGCATGTCAGGCTTCCACGACGGAGCTGTGACTATGTTAGTTTAGCACATTTTTCATTTGTTGGCGTTGCACAAGGTTATACGATATAGAATGGACTTGCGACGCAGCTGAACTACACTAATGGCGGTAGTAAGGGGGCTGCGGATACCATCAACGAAATGCATTGCTCAGCCATTGCTTCCGGAGGGTAAACGTTGGCACACTCGACAATCCCTGTCGCATGATAGTGGACCCTATGAGTGATCGACGAGTCCGTCCTAATGCACGCATGACTATGAGCTTGTTCTCGCGTAAGGAACCTTTTACCCGCATTTGTTCCGCTCATAAGGTCTACAACCACATGCCAACGGATAGGTAGATTGCTTCTTTATGCGTCTCTTACAATTCTGGCACTGAAGGCACAAATGTTCACGGGCCGAATCCACAAAGCTTTATCATTTGTAAGAGCTGTTTGCTATCGGCTGACCATCACCAATAATATTATGTTCAATATCATGATTAGCGGTGATGTATTAAGCTTTTCATTGAACATAGCAATTGAGAAGTTAATACGAGCACCTGCTATTACGAGCAGTTTTGGCGTAAAAAAAAATTGTCAATATTGCCCCAGGTTCATAAGAGCACTTCCATATTGATCCTGTAAACAAGGACAAAAAGTAAACAAATATAAGTGGATAGACAGGGACACCCATAGGTGCGTATAATTGTACTTGCAGCTCCTTTACTCGCTCGTCTTTCGTGCGCTAGATCTACACCGTATCCTGCATTACGAACTTGCTCGAACCGCGGTGCTTGTGATAAGGCACGGGGAGGGACTTATCAATGTGCACATACACTCGTCGCTGGAAGCATGCGTATGAAACAACATGACACCGAGAGATCATCGAGCTTACGTGGGACGCGAGTGTATTCGGGCGTACACAATCGCTCCACTACATTTATTCGCGGCCATTTTTAGATTACTCTTATTTTTATTGGCTATAGTTCAACGTGCGTATAGTGGTAATGGTTTGGGGCTCTTTCATTAACGATGTCTGTAATTTCACGTGACACTTCATGCTTGCGGAGGACAATGTAAAAACAACGTTTCTATGGGGAACCCCAGATTTCAGGTGTCCAGCAACGTCCCGTTCCGCAAATACCGCACAACGTTAATGACACTTTCGCTCCACTTTTGATCAATTTAACGCCACTTTATAGTGAAATCTATTCTATTCTAATCAACTACGCCTGCAAGAGCAACATATAGTACCTGATATTCGCAAGAGGATGAGAGGATCAGCGTTAACCAATGTACTCTTACTGAGACTACAATTACGGATTGGAGTTGAGGTCACTTGATGAAAGATATTCACGTAATATTCTATTTAGCATTTGGACCTGCCTTCTTGTGCTACATTTCTTTCTTTAGTCCGTGTAGCTGCGCACAACCTGTAGAAGTTGGTAATTAACTGCTGATGTTATACGTGGTCAGTATCAGTTGTGTACGAAAGCGTCGACAACTGGCAGAACGAAGCGAGGTGCGAACAGTTGTCAGCTTCATCAGCAGTTTCCAACGAGCAAATGCGACAAATGCCATCCTTGTGTGTGCGTGGGAGGGAATAGGAAGCTTTCCGTTGGCGGGAGTTCGGTTCGCGAGATACACGCGTACCCCCAAGCAGCGGCCCTCACGTTCCCACCGCAGGCTGTGTATACTCATCCCGTTGTGAGATGCGGCTCCCCGAGAGGACGCTGTGCAAACACGTTCCGCTGGTGGGTGCATCTCTCCGAGACCACGCAGCGGGGCGCGGTATACCCAGGATCGTGTTTCCAACGGGACACGTCATTCTCGCGGGTCCCAGCCATGTCTCGCACCATCAGCCCGCGTAGGTGTAACAGGAGCAGGAACCACCATCGGTGCAGGGCCCAGGCGGGGCGGAGACCGTAATGGGATAACTGTCCAGGCGAGCGCGCGCGTGAGCGGCTTGTGTATTACTGAGCCGGTGTGATTAAGACGGGTTCCCGGGGGTGTAACCTTTTGGCCCATGACGACGAGTGCACGCGTGGGCGGGCCTGCTGGCAAAATTCACAAGATCCCCGTTCATACGACGGGATATCTTAATATAATCCAGACTAGAGCGCTCTAGCTCAGGTCGATCTCCTCTCTCTTTTCTCTCAGTAAAAACTCTCTCTCTCTCTCTCTCTGTAAATGTAATCCTGAACTGCGTCGACCTCTTTTCGCGCGATCGCGAGCGCTGGCCGAAAAAGTCTAATGGTCGTGCAAGAAATTGCTGCGTAATAACTGAACGCGATAACCTGGAGCACAGAAAGATAAAATAAGTCAATAATGTAGCCGTTAATTACGGAACAGGGATTGAAGCTAGTGATATTTTAGCGATGACACGAGGCCAATGTCCCGACCCTCAGAGTTTAAGATGCGGAGAGACCAATTCTTCTTGTGTCTGTATGTCGAGGTAATTGAAGTGGATGTCGTTGTATCCACCTCGTAACCCAGTGGCTATAGCCTTGCGCTGCTGAGTACGAGGTCGCGGGATCAAATCCAGGCCGTGGCTGCCGGATTCCGATGCGGGTGGAAGGCAAAAATGAACTTGTACGGTGCCTAGGGTGCAAGGTAAAAAAAAAAGAAAACCAAGTGGTCAAAATCTGGAGCCCCCCAACACGGCGTGTCTCATATAATATCGTAGTCTTGGGACGTAAATGCCCAGAATGAAATTTAGTTGGAGGCCTTTTATAGGCTGTATTCAAAGCTCAAGTTAGTAGGACACGCCGCTAGGCTGTTGCTTAGACAAATGCGATCAATTATATAAGCGTTATTCTCTGGTATAGTTGAAGTGGTCAGTGAAGTAGTTTCCATCGCAGGAGCAAGTAGCTGAATAGCCTTCAAAGTGGCCGTGCTTGTCTTTTCAGAACGGCGAGCATCTTACACATCCCGATGGGCGGGTGCAATGTGGAGCTTAAGAACGTCCAGGCACTACTGGGGGACTGCAGACCCTAACGCTGAGATGGCAAATTGTGCAATGCCGAAAGGATAGCCTGGCTGACAGTGCATGGTAGGGCAGCGCTGGTGACATAATGTAGTCATTGCATGGGTGCAAGAGAATATGACAATGATGCAGGCAATCTTTACTGTCTCGCGTATTTATACGCCTGGCAAAGCATACCTGTAGACTTCGGCCCGAATAGGCGCGCAATCGGTCATCTACCCTGACAATAATCTTGTCGCCTTCGCATGTTGCTTCCGACGTGTGATAACCAACCGAAATCACATGCGCAATGCCCTCGAGTGTCTGTTGCTCTGCGCAGGCTGCTCTGGCTGTAAAATTCGGCGGCACAAAGTGTGTTACCTTGTCGCAGAACTATTGCCTGGACAAGCAAACAAACGTGGACTGCGAATCCGAAAGTAACGCCAGCTGTCCACCGCCCAGGAGAGAGACAGAGAGATAACAAAAAAGAAAGAGAGAAGGCAAGTATGCTGACCAGAAAAGTGTGTGGCTGGCTACCCCACACTGGGGAAGGGAAGTAGAAAGAAGGGAGAGGAATGAGCCACTTGGCACCCCGGTCCTTGCCGTTGTCCTTGTCCTTCGTACCCAAACAGTTTGAGCCTTCATGTAAGAAGAGGATTTTACGAGCGCCTCTTGAGTGCATCGATGACCTATAGCTAATTATATTGAATATTATGATGTCTTCACTGCTCTGCAATGATCTACCGGGGCTGATATGGCCACGTGTACTTACCCTCTTTTCCAGGGACTTCATCTCACCCCCTTATAACCCAAGGTTATCGCTCAGCGCCAGACACGTCTGCATGACTTGGAACTTATTCGCATATTATCGTTGATTCTATCTCTTGCGTATGTTCTCGCCGAACTCTGTGTAATCAGAATGTATGCGCGACACGAATTGTGTAGTACTTTCTGGAAGGCATGCGCGCACCAGCGATTACGATGGAACGCTCGAAGAGTCATGTATAAAATCATACTTTATATTGAAGTATGTAGTGCCATCTCTGCCTTTTGCGTTTCATCTATACGTGCGAAGTATGAGACAATGAATTACAATCACTACTCATAGTTCGGATATTTTTTTAAAGTTTGGAGCACTGAAGTCTAGGTGCAGGCCCATGATCAAGTCTAGGCTTACTATCCTGTAGCAAGGACCAGCTAAAACAAAGGCGCTTAAGCTAGCTACCAATATCTATTGGTGGCAAGTATTATTCCTGCAACCAGCCAAAGTATGATACGGAGCCTAACGACAAGGCACGGCATCTGCAAGAAAACGAAGGAGCCTAAGTGCCTTTTCCCTTCCGTGAGCCTGTCATTCGCTCCATCGTACAAGGGAGGAACACAGGACGGAACGAGAGAGCGAAAGAAGAGGACGGTTTCCAGGTGGTTAAAAGAGGCGCGCCGCCCAACGAGTCGCAAAGAAACATGGCGCGCCACTTCGTGACAGGCACGAACGGCACTTGTTTCTTCTACCTCCGGCGGCGGCAGGCCCCAGCACTTCCCGCTTAAACCGAGCGCACCTCCAGCGCGCGACAGCGTTCGAGCGAACGGGTGCTGGCGCGCGCTGTACGCGCTAAGTGAGCTAGATTAGCCAACGCGGCCGGGGCCTCTGGCGCTCGTAAAGACGAGCTGGCGCGGTAGCACGTCCGCACGAGCTTTTCTCTCCGTTGACGCCGCTCGGGGGTGAGCGAGAAAGAGGGGGAGGAGGCGGGTGTCGCGCGAGCGCACGGCTCCTCCGTCGCGCCGCCGTGCAGGGTCTCACCTCTGCGCACCCCCGTCACCACCCCGGCGCTTCCTTCTTTTCCTGCAGACCCCTGTCTGGTGCGTTCCCCGGCAGGCCGCGAGAGCCGCTCGCGGTGCAGCGCTCCGCTGTGGCAGCGTTTATCAAGAATAATGGCGGCACGGGACCCTTCGCGTGGTGGGCACCCTGGGACCCAATGACCCCAGTTAGGCCTAATCGACCGGGTCAGTCGGCGCACGCAATGCGCGTCTTCTTTTCCGGATTCGTTGCTGGCTGCAGGCTTTGTTGTGGGGAGCTCGCGCAGTTGGATACACCACCGCGTTCGCGTGGTTCGCCCTCGGGCGCGTGATGTTTGTTGCCCCTCCCCCTCCCTCCACCCTCGTCGCGACGCGCATCCTCCGCACTTTCCCAACGTGGGCCACGTCGGAGAAAGTCGCCAGTTTGGTCGCGCTCAAGAGCGCGGCACGGCGCCACGCACGCACGCAGGGACGCACACACGGCTCGCACGGCGCGCGTTTGCTTCTAATCCCGCTGCTGACGTTGACGACGCCGGAAGAGTTAACCAGCCAAACGAGTTTTGCGTGTTGCGCGAGGAGCGTCCTTGCTGTGCTGCCGTGCGACTCGGGGCTGCTTTACTGTCCTCGCGTGTTGCGCTTCGCGTTCGGCGTGCTCACTGCAGTCGCCTATTGTGCGTCGCGTTCGGCTCGCTCTCGTAATGTACGCTGCCGTGCTCTCCATGGCTTTCGCCGTCCGTCCCCCGGTGTTGTGTTAACTGCCTCAATTCCCCTCTCTCGCAACGGCGAGGTGCGACCTCGCTACCTCTCGCTGCTGCGTTAAACATGGATGCGGCGTGCCCGAGTCTTTCAAGCTTTCGGCCGTGTTTTCCCGCTGCGTTTGGCAGTGGAGTCATGGGAGAGAGTGCGTGCCTTTGTCGGATGCACGTAACTGCCCGCTCTTTTGCCAGTGTGCTTCTACTTATCCCCTTCTCACTTCCCTATGCGGCTGATAGTTTTGTTTTGCCGAAGGCACTATGGCGCCGCGTAAACTTAGGAGCGGCAATCAACCACTCTCTCGTGACTATGCGCGCTCGGCGGTTGATAATGCGAATGCGTAACCTTAACTTGCGAAAATGTACTACCTGCACTTGCAGATAAAAAGTCCTGCCAGATGACTCGTAGTTTAATATTTGTTCATCTAGATTATGAAGTGTCCCAATTCATGCACACTTTTTCTGTATACGTTGCGCGCGCCGCGATAACCGAGGCACCACTAGCTGATCAAGGCGGGTTTATATTTATGAATGTGTGGTCGTTACCACATACCCGTGCTTCGCTGTTCACCAAAGAAAACCAGCTTTGTATGCAGTACATACGACATCCACGCTATGCTAGACTAGGGATTGCCGTAGGCTAGCTGACTATAGAATTGGGAGAAAAAAGAAGATATATAAAGCTAAGCACAACGACGTTCGTTTGTGGGACTTTTGTGTCCTCTGCCGTCTGTTCGAGACCACCGTACAAGCAAAGCTGTGCTTTGCTGTGCAAGACTTGAAATTTAAGGCTGCCTTTTCAGTTTTTCGGCTGCTTTTCAGTTTTGCCAGTAAAAAAAGAGGCACTAATCGTCTGAAGTGAACGTAATTTGCAATCGTTGTACTTGTGCCATCACAGAATGATTCAGCGTTGAGTATCGGAGCCAGCAAAAATACATATGCTCACCCACGAATATTTTTTGTCATTTGTCAGGCCAGCATTTCATCCACCCCCGCCGTCTGATTCTGCTCTTTCTACGCTGCTCACATTCATTTTACATTGCTCCCCAAAATAAATGTTTATTCTCGCGCGCAAAAAATATTTATTTATTTATTTATTTTGTAGTGAGAAATACGGGCGCCAGCAGAAGACGAAGAGGAAGACGATGGTTGTTTCTCGCGCTCGAGCAACAACAACATTATGCCCTCAAGGTACACTTGTACATTACGGAAGGGAGGGAGCAAAGGTAGATACGGAGACAAAATACACATACCTGATTATAGATACAGAATACAAAATAAAATTTTGAATGAAAAGATCAAAATCAAACATGTCGAAGTCAATAATTAATAAAGAACAAGAGAAGGACAGAGAGAAGGAAAAAAAAGAGAAAAAAAAGGAATTGGACTGGTAGTGCTAAATAAGCAGCTTATACATTGCAAATAACATACAAAAAAGAAAACATGTGCCATACAAAATACAAGGCATAACTTAAAACAGAAATATGGCATAAGAGCAGTTATTATGCAGAAAAATCTGCCAATAACATAAAATGATACTTTGAAGTTATCGGTGTTAGATATACTTGCAAGTGATGCAGGTAAGTTGTTCCAATCTTTGCTCGTTTGTGGAATAAATGAATATGAAAAGCCGATGGTGTTGCAGCGCGGAATGTTTACTTTTTGGCGGTGGTTAATGCGAGATGAAATGTATGGCGGTGGTCGAATATGTACTGAACGCGCAAATATATGTAAAAATGTGTGTAAACTAATGATTTTTCTGCTTACTAGAATTTCATTCTAGCTTTCTTTTATTTGTTAACTGTCGCATCCCGTGGCTTGAGTTGGCTCTAAGAGAATTAGGCACTATTCTTGCTTACCTGATGATTGGTGTGGGATCGCGCTTGCCGAGATTGTGTTAGGATACCACGAAACTTTGCTGAAAGCTGTTGGCACCGTAAATAATCATTTCCCGGCTAGGAAAAAAAAGAGAAAACTGTATTTGCGCCCATAGTGCGAAGCAGTGAAGTGATCACCGCTGCAATTTTATGCGCAGTAAGTACTGCGCTGCTTCATGCGGTATTGGTTGGAACATACATTCTCACATACACATGGACAATCCCCTTTCGAGAAGAAGAGGAAAATATTTCGTCACGCCATGATATATTTAGACTGTAGTCCTAGCCGTCTTCGCTTGCGTGGGTGGCGTTGCCCGCTGGTGCAGGAGCGAAGACGCACGACTCTTTCTTCCCCCTCTTTCACATCCTGCCTCTCGCTTCTTGCCCACTGGCCTAGTTTATGTTCTTTTGCTATGCGCTGAATAGTTCCCGATAATCCTGGATAATACAATAAATACAGTCACCAAAGCGAAACCGAAACATCTTGTTTTACCTGACCTAAACGTTATAGGCTGTAGCGAAAGGGAACTTGCAGAACTATTCAATAATTGTTTCATAACGATAGGAAAGCAGTTGGCAACCGTTACAAACGAAGAATATGACTCACCGTTCCCTACTGTTCACAAGGATACTTATGTTTTTCGAGAAATTGCGAAAGCTGAAATCATTGCACTTGCACATCTCATGTCACACACACACACACACACACACACACACACACACACACACACACACACACACACACACACACACACACACACACACACACACATATATATATATATATATATATATATATATATATATATATATATATATATATATATATATATATATATATATATATATATATATATATATATACTTTTTCTATATTTTTAATATATATTTATATATATAATATATATATTTTTTCACCCACTTTAATTTCCATTATTTCTCGTTTCATTACTTCACTTATTAAGCACAGGTAATTTCCCCTGTGTTGTCCTTGGTGTCAGTGCTTGTGGGCTTCTTCTGATATGACTATATATATATGAACCTCTGCGTTTGTCACCACACTTTACCGCGGCGCTGGCGTCGAGGAACCCTCAGGTCCCCAGAAAGCCTCCCATCACCGCGCACGGAGGCAGAGGCCTAACGTGGGAAGCCGCCGCGACGTGGTCATTTTGTAAAACCACGATGCTCCCGGCGCCCTGGGCGTGGCCAGCGCGACGTGCTCGTTATAGGGCGACGCAGTTTTTTGCAGCGCTCGTATATCTCGAGCAGCTTTACGGCAGATTACACGGCGAGAAGCGGCGCGGAATACGGACCATTCGTGCGAGCACCGCGTGCGCGTTTCCCGTAATAGCGTCGAAATAAATCGTGGCCAACGGCTCTGGTGGCAGGGTCGACGCATCGGTGCCGGCCATGGGCGGCAGGAGTCCGCACATTGAAAATAAAATAATTTTGTTTCGATTCTGTACATTTCCTATCAATCGTCCCGTCGTGTGGCCGGTGCCAACGATAACGGTAGAGCACACTTGTGTGAGGCCGTGATGAAGAGCAAGGTGAAGGGAAAACTAATAATTATTGTGAACGGTATGCAGATCAAACGCATGTGTTGGAATCTTCGTGTCGGTTTAATAAATGCTGTAAAACTATTCAACTTCCGCAAAGCGTTTTGCCCCATGTAGCAATTGCGCGCCTGCCAGGCAAGACGGTAAGACGTGAAGAACCACACCGCGTAACCACGCATTATACAATGGCCGGGATCGGCCCTCTTGGTGAAAGGGGGCATGAAAAGCTTCGCTCTAGTAAAGATATTGTGCGATTGTGGGATTGAGGGTGTTTATTTGTTGCAGTGAGGACATTTCAGGACCATTTGTCGTTTCGCTGCGTAATTAAGTAAAGAGCAAAGCCAGCAACCGGCAAATGCACATTTATTCGGGCACAGTGTATATACTGGAGCTACATATAAGCCGATCCGTTATACGAGGGCTGTCCTGTCTCGGACCTATTCGCCAAAGAAAGCAGCAGCAACACCCGTGGTCAGCAAAGTCCCGAAGAGTTCACAAAGAAAGCTTCGCCTTAAAATGCGGTCGCTAGATGTCATCCTGTCAAGCCCATTGACCAAATGCGAGCATCCCCTGTGAAACCGGGCGCCTTGACGGAATACGTTACAGCGTCCGCATAGATAGTTTCATGCAGTTTATTGTTCCCTCAATGTTTTTCTTTTCTTTCTTTTCTGTCACCTTTTGTACCCATTTTTAAAGTTTTTTCAGTAAAGGGTAGCCAACCGGAACCCATCATCACCATTAGCAGCAACATATTTTTGTGTCCAGTGCAGGACGAAGACCTAAAACAGGGATCGCCAATTATCCCTGCCATGGGCTAGGTGATTCCAGTTTGCGCTTGCAAATTTCCTAATTTCATCACCCCAGGTAATTTTTGTTCTGTCCTCGAGTGGCGCTCCCCTTTCCTTGGAACCCATTCTGTAACTGTAGTGGCCGACTGGTTGTGTGCCCTACGCATTACATGGCCTGCCCAGCTCCATCATTTTTCATCATCATCATCTCCATCAGAGACCACGTGCCTCGTTCTGCCGAACGGTATTCGCACGTCGTGAGGCTATACCATCTTCTTTCACACCTGCCGCGAGACCTTCGACTCCTCCTTGGGGCCTCATTCAACCAATGATCAACCTTACAATACCTGGCGTCCGAAAAAAAACTGATATGTCATCGCCGGCTCTTAAACAGGTTACCTTACTCCTATTAAATGAGAAGTGCCAGTATTATACCCACATATACACCGACGGCTCCGTCCGACCGAAGATCTCTACCGCAGCTGTAGTCATTCCAGAAAAGGCTACCACCATCAAGTTGAAAACATTTCACTTGACAACGTCGATGGCAGCAGAAATCTCAGCGCTTCGAGTCGCACTACACTTTATTGATCACGAACCAACACACAAATGGTCGATTTTCTGGCACTCAAAGACGGCACTACAATGTTTATTGTCAGCCTTAAGGCGTCCACGTTACGTCTACGTCCACGTCCACGTCACTGTCCACGTTACAATGTGCAAAGAAAAGTGCTCGTGACCGTGCTCGAAAAACTGGACAATCGCCCCTTCACAGAAGGGAAAGTTCTAGGACACTGGTCCAGACGGGTTTCGGCACTCAAGGCCTTAAGGGCTTTGCTCAAATTGTTAAGGACATTTGAATTGTGCGAACGCCTTTGACTATTGTTGCGCGTAACATCGCGTTACTGTGTGCATTTTTCTTGTTTTTTTTTCTTCTCTCTTCCTTCTCCTTTTATTCCCTTTACCCCTTTCCCCAGCACAGGGTAGCCAGCCGGTATTCACACTGGCTAACCTCCCTGTCTTTCCTTCCCTTTTGTCTCTCTCTATCTTAAGGCGCGGTCGGCATGAACAGTCGGTATTTGAAATCACAGATGCCGTACACCACTTGACTGAGAAAGGGCATGAAATAAGTTTTCAGGGGCTGCCAAGTCACTGTGGTATCATCGGAAATGAATGTGCCGATCAAACTGCTCATTCAGCTCACGTAAGAAGATCGAGCCTATCGATCCCGTTGTCAAGGACAGGTGCTGCAAGGATGCTCCGCCTACTTGCACCCCAATACACTACATCAGAGTGGAATTAACCAGATCTTATGCACGGCTGTTTAAACACCCTGCATCCAACGTTAAGCCTCCGACTTCCGAAAGGACTTCCCCGAAAAGACGCGATCCTCTTGTGCAAGGTATGGTCGGGCGTCGCTTTTACTAACGCCTACGCGTTCCGCATAAGGATGGCTGGCACCGCAGTATGTGACAATTGCGGTGACGCGGATATGATTCGTCATGTTCTTTGCCAGTGCCCGCAGTACAGTGTGCAGAGACAATCGTATTCCGTCACGCTGAACCATTTGGACGACTAGCCTCTCTCGGAGGAAAATAAGCTTTACAGCATCGACGCGACTTAACACCGCGCCAGAGGGCCGTGCAATAGCTACTGCGCTTCTTGAGATCGACCGGCCTGTGTGAACGACTCTGATGGGAACGCCTTTTCTTTTACCTGTTTTCCTTTTCTTTCTTGTTCTTTTTTCCCTCTCGCTCTTTGTTGTCTTCGCAACCGCTATATCCCCCACCCCAGTGCAGGGTAGCAAACCAGAAACTCGCCTCTGGTTAACCTTCCTGTCTTTTCTCTCTCTCTGTCTTCTCTTGATGTTAACTCGAACGTCTGCTATCCCTATTTCCTCTCTCGTCCACACCACTATCTTCCTGTCTCTTAACGTTGCGCGAAGCATTTTTCGTTCCATCGCTCTTTGCGCGGTCCTTAATTTACTCTCCAGCATCTTTATTACCCTCAAAGTTTCTGCCTCATAAGTTAGCACCGGTAGAAAGCATTGATTGTACATTTTTCTCTTTGATGACAGTGAAAATCTTCTAGTCAGGATTTGGTAATGCCTGGCGTATACACTCTAATCAATTTTTATTCTATAAATTTCCTTCTCATGATCAGGAAGTCACCTCCAGTTAATCTCTGTGTCTCCCCTTTACTATTGTGCCTCTGTCACTGTCTAAGAACTTGTGTGGGCCAATAGCTACAGCTAACATGTTATTAGGGAAGGCGGCTGACAAATAAGTAGTAGTTCTTACGATGGAAAGGTTTTGTGAATTTGACCACACATGTGTCAAGATAGCCAGGATGTGGACTCCCGCATCACATATATCCGACGTGTGCACCTATGCGCTACGTGCGGAAGAAGGGCCAGATAACGAACTCAGATACGTCGTTTTGTTTTGTTGAAAGTGAAGATGTGATGGTGAGGTCCTGATCGTAATCGATAGGCCAGATCACCTTGTGTAGTGAGATACTCAGCAAACGTACAACGCCTGCGACTGCCCTGTTAAGAAAAACATGATGTCTTGTATTTTGCGAAATTTCAAGGTACGATTGAATGGTCTATGAATTTCACGTATATTTACTCAAACAGGAACTGTTACTATGATTTTACCATAGCTTTCCTTTTTTACGCGCTGGTTGTTACCACTCGTGTTTTCTACGGTTTTTGTTTTCCTTTTGGACGTCTTCCTGACATTGCGTATTTCTCTTTTCGCTTTTCTTTACCTTTTAATATGATTTTCTTTTATTTGGCTAAACTTCCAGCTGGCGCGTACGACGTCTTTGAAAGATCGATTCTTCCTATGTTTCTTGTCTTCACCTTTTGAAGTAGTAACGCTACAATGTACGTTCCCTGTCTGCTGTAATGTGCATAGTTAAAGAAATTTCACATAGGGCCCCGTCGTCGCTTCTTAGTACTCGAGGAGTCTTGTCTGCATATTCGTGTTAAGATTTTTACCATGCGTGCCGTAAAGCTACGCCTCTCTTCCTTTTATTGAGGGATACCGGTGGGCCTAAGCATCTCATTACCAGACTTTAGCTGAACAGCGGTCTTGAAGGAAATGCAAGATAGCTTTAACTCTGGCCTTCTTTGCTTTCACGTAACCTTGCAAACGATTAACTCCTCGACCTCTTTTTTTTTCTACCGCCATGGATGCGGAATGTTTTAATGAAATGCTTGCGGCAGTACCCTGATTTGGTGATGCCGGTCCAATCTTCGATACATTTTAGCGTTTCTTTATTATGTTTAGCAGTATGGGAATAACGTGTGTGTTAGATTACCTACTTTTTGTTTGTTGGTTTATTTACTCACGAAGCGTTCGCTTACCGTATATGCGCAGCTCTCGCTCTCCCTTGACCGTCTTGAACCCGGGGCCTTCGGTGGACACTTCGCAGCCATACATGCCCTCGGTGTTTAGGTCGGTCTTCTCCAGGAACACGTTGTTCTTGTCCGAACGGGAGTGCTGCACAAGGGAAAAAATGGGGGTGGGGAGGAGAGGCGGAGAAAGAGGACCACGAGCTGAGATCGGTGAAAAGTAAATAAAAGAAGGACCAAACGGGGCGTATTTACCGCCCGTTAGCGTCATTCGATCAGCAGACAAGCCGCTCGGTCGCAAACAAAGCAGGGGAGGGTGGGGGGGGGGGAGGCATGTGAGCGATGGCACAACCAGATGATCGAAATTAATTAAAATCGGAGGCTCCAAACCCCACCAGACTGCACAGTGACATACGGGCAATACAGGGTCCGTATACACAAAACGTTTGTTCGTAAGAGGAACATTTCAGCCAAGTTTGATGCTGGATATGTTTTTTGCGATGGCGGCGGCCAATGGCACAGAACACTTGAACGAAAAGCGTTGTTAATTCGGCCTCAGAAGCTCGAGAACTGAACTAGCAGTGTAATGGCCGGCGAGTACAGGAATAGTTGAGATAACGCGCCTTTCAGATTGGATTGCAGGGGTGCAACTCATGAATATTTTCGTTTGTAAGTGCTGTTTTCCATTGGCCGGGGGACCTCCAACAATGCAATTGACTGGAACATGCTCCTACAAACAGTGTTAATGCTATAATGTTTTCTTTTCTTTTGTGAATACTGTTGCTTGGCCTGTATTGGCGAAATAGTTCTTATACTGATACACCGCTACTCCTTGTCACTGAGAAATTAATTAGTTACGTGGTGGTTTATGGCGCAAAACCGTGTAAACAATGCCTAAGAGCAATATAGATGGGGAAAGATTAATGCATATTTCATTAAATGAAATCACCAAAAGTTCGCAACAAGTAGCGCCTAGTCGACAATGCGGCTCTTGATTGCTAGATTCAAGGCAGCAAAATTTCAACTCCTATTGGCAAAAAAGCTCTTAGATGCTCTTAGCCATTGAGCGGCTTCCTTCGCTAATACTATGTTCAACAGCGAGATTTGCTGGCGCATGCTCTGATACGACAAATTGTAGCGAGATAATTTTTGTGAACACATGCGTTCACCTTGCACATCAAATGTGCTGTTGCGTGCTTAATTTCGTTTGGCTCTTTCGTCCGCGGTGTTGCCTCGGCTCTTGGATTGTGGGTGCCTTGTTGTCACCACCAAGATATTGCTACACATCGAATATAGGCGATTAGTGCCCATTATTTTCATAACGTCCTAGGTAAACCTGCAACCATAAATTATGGATGTGCTTCAGCCGCTCATAGCGTTTGCACAAACCACGTGGCGCAGGCGAGCATGGAATGAACAAAACGAACAGCGCAACATGGCAGCCTCGCCGCAAGTGGGTCACAAAGCCAGCATGCTTGCAAGCGCCGATTTAAGCAGTCCTTTAAACGTCGATATTGACTTTATAAGCATTCGCGATTGTTGTCGCTATGGATCAGAGCGGTCCTCTATCGCATGGGCATACATATTCATAAACAAGCGTTTGCGCCACTCGAACGTAAACAATTCCTGTTCTGCATCTCTTCTTTTTTTCTTTCGATCTTTACGCGTGCCGCGATGAGTCTCCCCTATTAATTTTTCAGCGATAGATTGGCACCGAAGGCATAAATGAAGGGCCTCCTGCTTTGCTAAACGCTTTGTTGCTCGCTAATGAGCGCCACGCGTCTCCCTGCACCACAACAACACATGTTTGGACGCTTCGGGCTCTCGAGTTGAACAGCGCTGACCGCTCTAACGACCGAGCTATCATACCAGGCCGCTCAAGATGCGAGAAAATAAAATAAATAAAGCATCGACCCCCGTACTATTAAAGGGTCAAATGTGCGCTCATTTTTTTTGTGGCACTCGGAGCAACCACGAAAGGGGAACGAAAGAAGCCTTCGAAAAACAAACGCCAAGCATGCAGATTTCCGGCTCTGCCATGGCGAGAGAGAACAGATGCTATACGAAAGTGGTCTCTGATCGAGACAGCTGGCTATATTTACTGCCGGCCAATAGCGGCGCTCGTAGTAGGGGGCAATGAGAACCGCGCAGCGCGTGTGGCTGGTCGTAAACGAAAGGGTGTCCTGCATATTATGCATGAGGCGTAAGCGGAGGGCGCCCCCCCCCCCCCTTCCCTTTGTTGCCCGCGCCCGGCCGACGGTCTCTTCACCGACGCCCGCATGGCCCACGAGTCCACAAGCGAGCGCGAGCTGCACATCCCGCTTTCGCCGTCGGCGCGTTCTTTCCTTTTTCGTTCTCGCCGCCTTATCTGTACACACCACATCGCGACTCGCGACGCTGGATATCAAGCAGCCGAGCCATGTCAACGGCGGTGTACGCACATAGTCGGCTTATCAACGACAAAGCTTTGCTACGAGTTCGGTACGCGGTGCCGACGAGAGCAGAAAAAGTACCCGACTGATTTCCGAACAATGTACGACGACAGCGCGGCATCGGTCTCGCATTCTGTAATGGCGTGGGCTGAATTATACATGATAATTAGAGTTCTATGGATATTTACCACGTTATACTAACGTATACCGGTGTAAAATATAAATATTATTTCCAATACCTCTGTTCTAGCTTTGTTATTGGTCCGAGTGGCGCTCCGATTACGGTTATCAAGAAATCGACCAGTCGCGAGTGAAGGTGGCTAAGAAAGGACTGAAAATAATGTTGTTACAATTTGCTAGCCCAGTTCTCTGATAGCACCATCAATAACGCGTAAGCAGGTCTTGTCCCTGAATATCATTCCCTTCTCAGCATCCACGACTTCGGATTAGTGGATGCAGCCGATAACGCAGATGGTGCGCTTCTAGAGCCTATAGGACAAAAAAAGCGTGAAAGGGACAGGCCCAAGGCGCGTTTATTCACGAAGCAGTTTTTATGCTAGAAGGTGGTGGTGGTGGTGGTGGTGGTGGTGGTGGTGGTGGTGGTGGCGGTGATATTATGCTAGAACACTTCGCATTAAATATTACCAACCTATAAAGAGAGCGAAAATATTATTAGATAAGGTGGCCGACCAATGAGAAACGGCTCTTACGCACGAGCGCTTTGTGCATTCGGCCCCTGGGACAAAATTTTCGCGTGTTTCCCGCCCCGAACTTACTCTCTGCTCTAGGAATCTGTGCGGATTCCGTACATCTAAACGTACAACTTGGGTGGATTGGCACACGTTTAAGGTAAATAGAGGAGCAGAGCATGGGACAGGGCGAACATCTACCTATGCGAAGTTTCTGAATAACTGGGATGCGAGTTTAAACGCCGAGAGAAGGGAACACCAGGAAAAGCACCACATCTGAATATCCCATTGGCCACATTTTACGTGGGATATTTATACCCGCCAGTCCCCTCCTCTCTCCTCCCGGATACGGATGGAAGAGGAAAGGAGCAATCAAGATCCTAAAGCAACGCAAGGAGTATGAGACAGGCCGTAGTGGAAGACTCCGGAATAACTTGAATCACCTAGTGTTCTCCAACGTGCAGGTGATGCTTGACACGTGAACGTTTTTGCATACCGCTCCACGCAACGGCCGGGAATCGAGCAGAAGGTCATAACCACTGTGCCACCGGGAAATGCTTTCGACGTTTGCTGCATATTTCCGCGCACGAAGTGCCTGTATTCCGCGTAGTGACAAGGCGACCTCCGGTGTTCCTTGATTACAAATTATGCAGATGAGCCATGCGTAAGACTTGATTGCCTTTCATGATGCGTTTAGAGGGCGACGCTTCTGTTATAACCACATTTATTTTCGCATTTCGTGTATGACCCAAGAGACGCTCCACCTGCGTTATCGCAGTATCGGCTGGTCCAAAGAGGTGGACGGTGGTGCTGCAGTTCTTTTCTTTATCGTTCTTTATTGAATAATGTGAGAGTGGTATACTACATGGTTATGGAAAGAATCGCTGAATCATACTAGCCCAACATTCATTGGAACTTTGCCTGGTTGAGCGATTGCGCTCGTATTAACTAGGGCACCCATTGGCTGTGCATGGCGGGCCTTTACTTGTGCTTGACTGAGCTACGATGCAGATAAAAAAGCTAACCAGCGGGACTTGCAATCTGTGAAAAAACTGCATTACGGTGGCAGACATAATCCATTAATATTGTTTGTGTGCACAGGATCTAGCTAAAATCGCCGCTTGTTAGCGATGTAACGAGTGTAGAGTTAACGTGAAGGACGAAACTGTTGGCACCACAGATCGTATCGCAATATGATAAACTGAAGAGGGTCGCGGGCATCAGAAACTGCAGTATACGAACAAGACGCAGGGCTTTCACTGGTGCAGAGCGCGCAGCCAAACTGGCGGCGCCAGTTTCACGCCACCCCCAAGTCGTTTGCGCGGCGTCGAGCAGCGCCGCGTCACGAACCCAGAACGGTGACAACCATCGGGATTGTCACAGAGGAGCCGCTCACGCGAAGCGCGGGGGAAAGCAGTACCGAGGAGCAAGCGGGCAGCTCCCAGTGCCACCAGCGGCGCAGCGAGCCATGACGTCGCCGCTGCGACCAACGCGGGACGCGGCTTGTGCGCGTCCGAGTTGTTCTCGCATCCGCGTGCCAGGCGACGATATGCGTTGTGGGCGGAGGACACAGGCTGAAGGTGTACGGCGCACGGCGAGCAGGGTTAGGGTAGCGGGGGAGTCCGGCAGGCAGGCCGGGGTCCGAGAGCGGGCGCGTCATTAATTAGTGGGGCAACGGGGGTTTGGCGCCACGCCCTGGCGTCGCGCTCGCCCCGGGGGCATTTATTCCTCCTAATTGCGGCGGACCTCACGGCGGCGAGCAGATGGATGAATAACGGTGCGCGAAGAGGGACGAGGGGGGTTGAAGAATGCAAAAGAACACAAAGGCCGAGCTCGTTCACTCGCACGCACGCACACACTCGCGCACGAACTTACACACAAGCCTACACACACACACATGAACACACACACGTACACGCGCACATGCATAAGCACACAGGCACAGACAGGCAGAGAAGGTTGTACCTCGCGAATCAGTGTCCAACTCACTCAGTTACGCATTGTTCTCTTGTGCGATTTCGCTGTTTTGTGATTTGCGCCACACCTCACTATTAACAACGTGAACCGCTAAAGCCGGATTCACTAAACGGGATGGCTCGCAAGAACTAGCTGTTTTATGCGAATGTCTCACTGTCCATCATCACTCACGCACCAGTGAAACAATTTGGACGCTGCTTAGTAGTGAACTGTTACGACTCACAGCAATATATGTTCCGACTATTACTGGTAATGAGCAAGTGCACTCCTCATGGTTTAATGATAACCTTAAAGGGCTAAACAATAAGAAAAAGGGACTATTTAGATCCGCGAGGCATCCTAATTTTATCTTTGCATGGATGAAGTACTACACTGCCATATAAGCGAATAAAATGAATAAATTAGACAAACAAATATAACTGTTACGGTATCTCTCCCCCAACTATACTACGAAACAATTCCAAGCATTTTTGTAGCTCGACGAGTCAAACGACATTTCACTATGTGATACTAACGGCTGCCTTATACGTGAAGACGAAATTGCTAATGTACTAGGTAGTACGTTTTGATTTGTTGTCACCGGCCAACCCAATTAGAACCTTAGTTTATTCCCGCCCTCTGCGCATCCCTTGACGAGCCGTTTCACCTTTTGTCGGATAGGCATTGCTAGAGTGATTGATTTCAACTAAAAAAGATCGTCATCAGCAGGAATCGATGGTATAAACGCTGAAGTGGTCAAGAACAACAACCCTCATATTTATCCCACATATTTGTGCAATCACTCAATACAGGGGCGGTATTCTGTAAGAGTCCACCTAGTAGACTGTCCATTTGGGCCGTTACTGATTGGCTAGGGCCGCTTGTTTCCTCCTCGCTCGTACAGCTGCATCCAATCTGCAACGGCCGAAATGGATAGTCCACTAGGTGGACTCTTACAGATTACCCTCCCCCCCCCCCTCACCTCCCCTACGTTCAACTTCAGCAGACTGGCGGGGTGAGAAGGTCGCTCCTGAATTCAAGATCGTTAACGGTCATCGTGAAACAATTATCGGCCCATATACATTACCAGCGTATGTCGCGAAAGAACGCAGCATATCGTGTATTCTGAACACGCGTGTTTCCTGTCTTCTAACACCTTTTTTTCACTCGAATCAGCATTGTTTTCGTCCCGGCCACTCTTGTGAAGCCCAAGTCGCTATTTTCCTTCACGAAATTTACTCGCTTCTTGATTTCTAATGTTTGCATTGAGGCGCTGTTTCTTTATTTCGAGAAAGGCACTTGATTAAGTTCCTCATCGTCACTTTTTGCTCATTCTATCATGCCTCAACTTAGACCCGTCTGTGTTCAACTGTATTTGTGAGTTCCTAACTGGTCGCCGACAGTTTGTTGTTGCAAACTCTCACAGGCCTCTCCTCTCTCGTGTACGCTCTGGCGTTCCCCAAGCTACTGCACTACACATTCCCTCCCCCTCTTTTCAATTTTCAATTTACGTTAACCATGCACTGCTACTCAACATTGATTCCAAATCAGACCTTTTTGCTGACGACTGTGTTCTATACCGCCCCGTAGCCAGCCTGTCTGAGTCTTCCTTTCTGCAGAATTATCCTATTGAAACACAGGACAGGTGAGAAAACTGGTTAATGGCCATCAATAATAACAATACCTTTGTTATGTACTTTCACCGACGTAACATTTACATAGCCTCCATTCACATTCTATATTATTGTCTTATAGATGCTACTAATGCCGTTAAGTACCTAGGTATTCAAATTTTCTGTGATATGACATGGTCGCAACTTCTTATCAACATTGCTAATTTTGCCAATCGAGTCCTAGGCTATCTTCGTCGCAACCTAGCTTTGGCATCTGCTACCATAAAGCTAATAGCTTATGAAACATGTAATGCCTAAGTTTGAATGTGCCAAGGCAATTGTGGACCTCCATCAAGCTAACCTTACAATTATGCTTCAATCCATCCTGAAATGTGCCTCTCTAATTAGTCTAATAACATCAGTAAAGCTGCTGCAAAATCTCGACTTCACTTTCATCCTCTTGCATCTCGCGTTTGTGTCTCGGCTATAAATTTTTCTATTCGTTGTCACCAGTCAACGCATTTATCAGATCAGCCCGTCGTACATCCCTCCACTGCCACCCAAAAACCGTACATTCCCCGAGCGTACCCGCATGAAGATCTTCCAGAAGTATTTTTTTCCTACCTGCGGCACAAGACCGGAACGACCTTCCCGCCCCCATTGCCATGTTAACAGACTGCGCGGTTTATAACAGCCATATATAGCCATTATTTAGCATGATAAATGGGAACCGCTGCCTTCATCGCCCATCCCTGACATATAATGTCCCTATGGGAACCTTGAAACATAAAAAAAATAATAAAAAGGACACCTCAGTCCGCATACTGTGACGTGGCTCTGGGGTAACATATTTACCGCAAGCAGCTCGTCAACGACTTCCTCTGTGCGACGTGATTCGGTGGCCCTGAGTAACATCATGCTCGTCCGCTGACTGCACTGGCTATTTGTCCGTCATGCGAATCCCTTTTAACAAGGCCGTATTGCAACCCTCATGTTCTCTGCTTGGTAGATGACGATACAAAGGGTTGATGCGGGCTTTGTTCCGCTCGTCAAGTGAATGCAATTTATGCTCGTACTATACGCTTTCGGGAGTTTGCTGCCACGTTCAGTGTATGTAGAGGATTTTATTTGGAAAAGGTACTGACACGCGCGCTATATCTTTTTTTTTCGGTGTGCGTGCTTCCCCGGCTAACAAATGTTACAAGTTCTAGATTGGCGCAAGGCGCGCTTGCATGTTTTTAGAACATTCTCGATTGTTGTAGCCGATTCCATGCTTTTTTCTATATTGCCGCCGACCCTTGTGTAATCAGACAGCGTGCGCGACGTGAATAGTTGTGTGCATTTTAGAACTTCCGCTAAAAGTAGCGATTACGACGGAAGGTTTCATTGAGCCACGTAGAAACAGGCGCGACGCTTCTGATCCACGGATCCTATTTTCGACAATCGGCGCACATGCTCATCACTATCCCGGCCACGGCTGCCGCATTTAGATGGGGGCGAAATGCGAAAACAACCGTGCACCTATAGATTTAGGTGCACGTTAAAGAACCCCAAGTGGTCAAAATTTCCGGAGTCCTCCACTACGGCGTGCCTCATGATCAGATCGTGGTTTTGGCGTGTAAAACCCAATAATTAAATTTAATTAATGCTCATCACTATCGTTCTGCGCAATGTAACTTGCTTTCTTTTTGTAGGCTCACCCAATAAGGGGCTAGTTTTGTGACTCACCGTTGTTGCGTGGTCTAATTCCTAACGGTCGCGACAATATTGCCAAAATCTTGCAATTCAAAACAAAGGGCCGCGATAAGGCAACGTATATATTTTAATCAATTCAGTTTTCCTTTTTTTTCAGTAGTCTGAGTAGCGCTCCTCGTAACGCGGACGCCAGGATAAAAAGGTCGTGAGTGGCGGGGGATAAGAAAAACGCAGAATCAAGCTAGGGGAATCGTTACATAATATCGGCAAATTTCAGCCTCTAGTGCCGGATCATTGCACGGGCGATCTGCTAACATTTTAGCACAGTCGTATAGAAGTTGCAACACACCGCCCGCTCATTACTGTGTTGCCGACTATAACGTTTTGACATCCTGACATCCTTGTTTTCTTCTTAAATGGAGCGCGCCAGCGCGTCAAAAACTAGAACGGCCCGTTACATTTGAAAGAAAGTTGTCTCGCTACTCGTGTAGCCATAAAGCAGTTGCTTTTATTCACAAATTTAAAAAAGCAGTTTGTACTATTAGATCAATTTTTAGAGCTCCGACCCGTCGTGACAGTGAACATATGTTAGCGAAAGCGGCCGGTCAACAGCAAGCGGCTGTTCCGAGTAATGAACTTCGCTAAATCAGTTCACAATAATTTTTTTTTATATTGACTCACGGTTTACAAGAAGCAGCGCAGGTCAGAAGTAATGGACAATGTGAAATGGCGTCCGGCCAGTTACAAGCAATTCTCACAATAGCGAAGCTTTTCGATTTCGGCACGCAGCGCCGAATTCGCAAAGCTTGATAAACTCTTGGGGTTATCGGGTCACGTGAGAACGAAGACTCATGTCACTCCAGAACGTCTTGAGGCTGAACGCCTTATTCGGATATTGGCCACCAGAGAACTATGCAGGCTTGTACGGAGGGATGGATGCGCATTCAGAAGAACTATCAAACCAGCTGAGAAGAAGAAGAAGAAAAGAAGGCTGCCAAGACATAAAGATGACAGCAAGAATGAAATGATGAAAGGATGCAAGAACGAGCAAGAACCAAGTATGAAAGCTAAAGCAAACAAAAGTGCATTAGAACAAGCAAGCAGAAACACAGCAATCAGACAACAAATGTCTATCTCCGTAAAGTAATCACTTAAGTCGCCATCTTGAATGTTGACCTCTAGGTCATCGCTAATACACTTTACACTGTACTCGTACTGTTTGATGCAACTTCACCTGTCTCCTTGTGCGCGATATGATGCTACGCTACTTGGTCGCTTGCACCTGGACGTGATTCACGTACGCCTAGTCATCCTTGATTGGAATGACTGACAGCGCTTATAGCAACAGCTGTGTTTGCGAAGAAACAATAACTATGTTACCGTCCTTCCTGTGGAGATCAGCGACTTACCCTCTAGATTACGTTTAACCAGCTAGATGTAACGCTTTTTATTGATAGCAATATATTGGAGCTATGTCCTCGCGCATCACGGCAGCAGAAAGCCGCAAGAGTAGGGGCGCGATTTATGAAGCCAACCGGAATGAGCGACCACCAGTGAAATAGCGACGAATATTTCACTTCGCTTTCGTCTCCAGCATGCATACCATATCCTCCCTTTTCTTCTATCCGAGAGTAAAGCAAGAAACCGTGATGAACCCTGGTTAACTTCCCTGCTTTCCCATTATCGCTCTGCTCTCTTTACATATGCCCGAAAGATATCTGTTCTTGCTGGCACCGCCAAACAATAGTTTTCTTTACTGCGGAGGAGGTACAGGATGGCCGCGTATAGCGTGCCAAGCGCCACTCACGTCGACGAAGGTGCCCAGCAGCTCGTAGGATTGCCCCGGCGGCACGTCGCTGGGCAGGTACCGGTAGAACTCGACGTTGTTCTTGTACCACTTCACCGAGTAGAGCTCGGCGTTCTCCAGGTCGTACTCGCAGCGCAGCTGCACGGGTTCGCCACTGCGCACCGCTCCCGGCACGTGGAGATCCACTAGGCGCAGGCAGAGACCACCTGCATTCGCGTGAGAAAAACAGATGCACGACATTACACCACAGCAATGCAAGAGAAGCGTAGCGGCGATGCTCTATACGAATAGACACGCACGAGACGTAGCTGAGGCGTCGCGCTGGTCATAATAGACGTGAGGCATGTATAAGAGTCATATTCGAAACGATGTTAGAATAATTCGAGGAGTCTCGAATAATTAGATACGTCAGTAACCAGGCGTAAATTATTGTAGCTCTTTAACCTCGGCGGCGACTGTTACAGCAAATCCGGCTGCGCAGTGATCGGTCAGTATAGAAAGCCATATCTTATGTCAAAGCAGAGAACCGGGTAAGGAACCAACATCACGGTGAGTTCGCCGTCGTGACCGGACCCACCAAAGCGAATGCGAGAAGGCCATAATAAAATACCCTCACTTTCGCTAAAAGAAGCAACAGCATGGAGCGTTGATTTTTGTGATAATTGTTTTTTATTTTTCCGGAGGTTGGACGCCCTCCCTCCAATTCTAGAAGGCAGTAGTGTACTCGTAATGTACATGAAGAGAGCAGCATGCGTTTCAAAGCCGGGACTATTAAAAATAGGTTGGACGTCATCTATTGTACATTGGGACGCAAACGAGCAGTTTCTTACTTGTAGAGATAGTGGGAAAAGTTTGTCCTGTCTTATGAGAAAAAAATTTCTATTGAAGTGGCATCAGATTTTCAACTAGCAGAACTGCACAACAAATCGGCACTCCACTTGCGAACAAAACACAGTTACGGTATTGCTTACGGGCATCATTTGAGGCATGACGAATTTCTGCCCTCCCCCCCCCCCAAAAAAAAAACAAGAAAAAAACTTAGATGAAATACAGAATAAACACAAAGAAAGCGCAGTTACCTTAAACTTGCGATAGTGCTCTGAGGACACCCCAAAAGAGAAGGAACACGCAACCGTAGTTTAACTCAAATGTTAGCAGGAGAAAACAGCGAGACAACGCGCGAAGCAAAACGAGATGACTCTGTCTTCAGATGATCAAGGCACGTCTGCGAAGGTACACCGTTTTTTTGCGATACAAGGACACGGACGGAAGGGTGACACAATCGCCGTTTTCAGAATGAGTTTTTGCCGCTTCGACAACTTCTCGCGTGCACTTGTCCTCGTAGCGGATTGTAGAGTTGCAATTGTCAAAGAAGGAAGAGGCCTCGCAGCCTCTGCAGGTGCAGCGAGACGCTAATATCGTCCCCTCTGCAAACTAGGCTGCAAATTTAAGTACGAATTACCAGGTCATCCAAATCCATGCCCTGTTAATTAAGCATAATGAGCACAAATTTTTTTCTGGGACGAACTTGAAGGATAGATTGAAGCTGGTGTTTCGCAGGTTCTGGGTATACATTCAGTTGTGTATGAAAAATACCAGAAATTTCAGAAACCACGAGGCTAAAGGAACGAATCCTTCCTATAAAAAGAAAATTGAAGAAAGGAGAGAGAAAGAATACACACACACGCACGCAGAAAGAAAAATGAGGTGTTATGAGAACTAACATTACATATTCGAGCTCTGTAGGACAAAAAAATGAGGAACTTCGAAATTTAGTGTACAGAGCAGTGGCGTTTTAGATCTATAAACTGGGCCCTGTTTGACAGCAGAAATTTCGGCGCTGACGTAACCATCTCTTGCCCTACCCACTTGCTCCGTTTCTTTGTTTATTTCCTACAATATATTTATTGCACCTGGTGTAACGTCGTATGTGAGCATTGCGCTAGCAAACGGCCACACATCACACCTCAAAGGCTTTAGGAGGACCTGAGAAGCATGATTTGCTTAACTAGCGACAGTTAAAGAATACAGTCATGTTTGTCCATAGAAGGGAGGCAACGACAAACCAACAAAGAGAAGACACCAGTCCGGTTGAAATTCGGTTTCGTCATCCAATTTCTATTACATTCGAACAGAGACACAACGGCCTTAGTGCACTGCCTTCGATGCTGAGACACAGCCCACCAGGGGGACTGTTTAAAACTGTGCGTCGCATGACAGGTTTGATTAAATAACATTCGCGGTAAGACATTTTAACCCACCGGATATTATCTGCCGGCTTTACTTGATAACTTTCATACATAAAAAATACAAACGATGACAAAGAAATACCGTCTAAAAATCGCAGCACACTTGTAAGTGGCACACATTACTCCAGTGGGCTAAACGTTGCCATGGGCTGGCTCCTTTAATTCGATAAGTTCAGGAGGGAGCTTATGAGCGAACGTTTGTAATAATAAACAAAAGAAGGAAGGAGGGGGGGAGGGGTTAGAGAAATAAAATGTACAAAAGCGAACGAAAATTTCTTTCTTTATCCTTTTGAAACTATATAATATAGAGAAAGAAAGGCTTAAAACGCTCAGCCACCAAGTGCATAGAGTTGAGAGCTATCTTTTTCTACAAGCAGTCACTTAAGCAGTTTCTGCGCTGACAAAGAAAGGAGACGAGAGGAGGCCAAGAACACCAACGCTAGCTCATGTTGAGAAACAAAACGGATGACGACTAAACGACACGTACTTCTGCTCTAAGGGAGTTTTGTCCTAAAAACAAACTGAGCGAGAAATAGTCTATAGCAGCCGCGAAACCGTGAAGTTCAGCGGTAGACTTAGTCTTGTGGTTTTGTCGAGCTATAAGCCTAGTTTTCCTTCGATATTCGTAGTTTCATCTGGCGCTCCCCTTGCGTCTTTCCCCCAGGCCCGGTACAGTGTAGAGCCGCGACCAACGACAGCGATGGTTTAAAGTTCGACAATGCGGCCGGAGAAGCAGCCCGCCAAATTTTTTCGAGGGAGAGAGAGCGGTGAATCGACGGCACCTCAGCCACCGCGGTGCCAGCCAGCTCGTGCGGCCGGGTACTCCCGGCGGCGCCTAATAGATTGATACAATAAAGAAGCTAGTCGTCGCAATTTTTCTCTCGTTCCTAATCGCTTTAAGGGTAATTGGCTAGCTCGAATCGAGGCTTATCGGGATCAAAACTGGTGCTCGTCTTTTCCCTCCTTGCAGTTCGGTTGTGCTGCCGTTTCTTGCTCTCCTTCTTCCTTCTTTCTTGTATCTCGTGGTGTCGAGCTTTCTTTTCAGTTTCATGGTTCGCTGCCGACCGCGTTGAGCTTGTAGACGGCTGCTGCTCATTTATTACGGGCACATTTCCCTGTTTGCGTTGTTTTTCGCACTATTGAAGTAATGAGCAGCAGCTTATTTTTCGCTGCTTTTTTTCTCTCTTCGGTTTCTGGAGTAGTCAACTAGGTATTATAGTAGTTGGTTCAATTTAGAAAGTCACGAACGCAAATGGCATTTCCTATTTTAGTTTTGTTTGCCTCTCGTTTAGGCATCAGTGAGTTGTGATAAAAATTTATCACTTTATGAGGCTACAGTGAAAATCGCTTTAACGTATCGTATCCCCCCCCCCCCCCCCAATGAAGACAATACCGGGATTGTTAGACGGTAATTTTCCGTCTGTTTTCTGTTAACTGTCCCTGCGGAAGGTTGTAATTGCAGCACTCTATAATGCATAAGAATGGAGGCTGGTAAAAGACGCCTTGAAAGGGCAAACGGAGTTAAATACAACTGTAGACAACTTACGATTTTTGATCTTATCACTAGCATTTCAAAATCTAGGAGGGCAACTTTTTTAAATTCCAGAGACCTCCAGAGACCGTGATGATACACGTTAGTCCTCCCTAGCGTTTATATTCTTCGTATTTATTCTTGGCCACTCTTCACGCGGAAAAAGTGAAAACCACCACTAGCAGGCGTTATATAACGAGCCACCTTCGTAGGTGCGCCGGCAAGCACACGCGAAAAAAAAAAAAGTCAGCAGACTTCAGTGATTCGTCCGTCTCTGGACTTACTCACTGCGACAGCTAATCACTCTCTTAGTGTCCACAATTTAGCTTATATATAAAATATGACGACCGTGACGTGTTCCCAGGTCTCGCCGATTGCTTCCCGCGCTTGCAGTACACAAAAGCGTGACCTTCCGAGATCAGATTCTGTTGTTCTGAAGGTGTCGCCGATGGCAGTGCCATCTGGACAGCACATGTTGTGCAACATTCCCGCAGCCTTGTGCAAACTCTCACAGCTGTATGCAACGGCAACGATGACGACAGTGGCCCGACAAGGACGTCGAGAACAACGGCTAGCATGACAGCACTAAAAATAAATGCATCTGAAACCGCGCGCAGCTGTCTCTGCAACAATAACGCTGAGAATAGTTGCTGCTCTGAAAACCTCGCTCGCTGCGGATAACTGCTGCATCGCGCATCGCCTATACTGCGTAAGCATATTGCGCGGCGTTGCCTCCAACACACGTGGACTGATGCCACTACTATCCGAGCCTGCGGTGCGTAAGTTGCACACACTCAAGTGAAGTTTAAAAAGGCGGTGGAAAAATTTTATAGCGTGGTTACGTTCCAAAACCACGATATGATTATGAGGCACGCCGTAGTGCGCGACTGCGGAATGTGCACCTAAATCTAAGTGCACGGGTGTTTTTGCATTTCGTCCTCATCGAAATTTGACCGGGATTCGATCCCGCGATCTCGTGCTCACCATACACCATAGCCACTAAGCAACCATGGCGGGTAAGGCGATGAAAGGAGCTACTTCGTAACTGTTCACATTTTCCTCTTGCGCTATGTACAAAAACACCGAGACAAGAAAGCGCGGACAAAGGAAAGGTGAGAAAACGAATTTGCGCACCGTTCATTCATAGTGTTTTGTTTCCATGTTTTCGTATATTGCGCGAGAACAAACTACGAATAGACACACGCAGAAACTGAAAACCGTACAAGCTGCACAATATCTCCGTCGTCAACAAGTCCGGCCTTCTTTTAACTCTGCATTGCAGCAGAAGCATTGGTGCGATGATGATTGAGCACAACGTTTTGTTTTTATTCGCCGTATCGTCAGAGCGAGGTTGATAATCAGCACTGAGCGGTGAAGGTATGGAAGGGGCACGACGTCAGCGCGCGCGGCAGGGTAACGGAGCGCATGGACTCACATGGCACACTCTCAAGTGCTGTGTATGTAAAATACATGAAAGGCCCAGCATGAGCGTTCATATGTGGCCTACTATTGAGAAAGTTGAGCACTCTGCAACCTGTAGTCTGTTTTGATGGCTGCTTAACTACATCAACCAGTTCCAGTTGCGTTGTAGTGTCACCAACACTGAGAACAGCCCAACAGTTCAAGACTTCTCATATCACTGTACAGCTGCTGAGCTCGCGTCTATCCGCGTTGCGCTTCGTGTGATCAACACAGAGAGTCCTAAAAAATGGCCAGTCTTTTGCGATTCAAGACTAGCCTTACGATGTATACAGTCGTTTCTCCGACATGGAGCTCACGATCAACTGTCATGCGAAATCGTGGAACGCATCCAACGTTCGAGAGAGAAAGGCCATGATATCTTTTTTTAATGGATACCTGGCCATCGTGCTATCATTGGAAATGATGACTCAGATAAGGCAGCTTGGACATCAGACGAAGAGGACCACTGCGTCCCCATTCCTGTCTCAAGGACCGACGCTGCGAGACAACTTCGCATTCTAGCACACACGCTCTCCACAGCAGAGTGGAGTACCGCACATACAAGGCGCACCAGACTGCACAGACTAAACTCTTCTTCACTGCTACCCGGACCTCCAACCGGACTGCACCGACGAGAAGCGTCTCTTCTGTGCCGGTTGTGGCTGGGAGTTGTCTTCACGAAAGCTAATTGGAATGGCTGACAGTCCTGCAAGTGATGTCTGCGGATGCGAGTAGAACATTGTCCCTCTATTGTGCCACTGTCCTCAGTTTGGAGCAAAAAGACAATCTATGACCAACGCATTCAGGAAACTATATGATCGTTCTCTGAGTGAACAGACAATACCAGAAAACCGACCCCACTGACCATCGGTTCGGAAGGCAGTGAAGGCCCTTTTGTGCTTTCTGAGAACGTCTGGTGTGTACAAGCGCCTGTGATTCTGCAGCACTGTCCATTCACGTCTCTATACCACCTCTCTATCTCCTCTTCTTTCTCTTCCCCTTCTCCCTTCTCCAAGCGTAGGGTAGCCAACCGGACTCTCGACAGGTTAACATTCCTACCTTCCTTATATCACTCTCTCTCTCTCTCACTCCCCCCCCCCTCTCTCTCTCTGGAACCTATGCGACTGGAGCCGGCAAGCAGTCTTTCTGTATGCCGTCAGTAAGTGACTGACAATAACTCGCTCAACCTCTATGTCAGTCAGTCAGCCAGCCACTCACCCGGTCGGTCGGTTGGTCGGTCGATCGTTCGGTCGTTTGGTCGGCCAGCCTCACTCATTCACTTTAACAAACGGAGAATTAAAGAAAGTGATACTTCATCCAAAGTAACTTCAAACATTCGCGGGTCTTGGTAGAGGCACTGCAGATGCGACTTCCGAGTGCTCTCCTTCAATAAAGACAGGGGGGGGAGAAGATTGCGCTAAGCACCCGATCTACAGGGCGGGACGCCTCTAAACGGTTCGTAGCAGTAACCCTTTCCGAGCCCAACTGTTCGACACGGAGACCGGAGGGCGACCACGCTAATTACCCGAGCGGCGACAGAGACCCCGCCGTGTTCACGCGTGCAGCACTCTCTTCTACCCGTGTATCGGTGCCGTAACCATGATTTCTTTCTCAGCACCTTCGGTTTCTTCTTGCTGCAATGGAGCTGCCCTAGCAGCAACGCGCCCTCTCTATTCGCTCGAAGAGTTTTTTGCCTTTTAGCCACCGATTCCCATTCCATTTGTTTAATTGTATTTCTAGTTCTTCCTTGTTTCTTAAGTGGGTCAATAGCGTTCGCATTACGCGTTACGATAGCTTAAACATAAAAAATTCCTGTTCTCTTTTCTTTAATTTAAATTCGCTTTCGTGTTCCCCCTCCGGCTACAAGGAGCGTTAAGAGTCTTTTAAAACAATGCTATGTTTCACTTTTCATTTGATGAAGAGCACGGGATTCCGTGAGCACAGACATTTTTATAAGACGAGCACGCAATCCACATGCCGATGAAAATGAAAACAAAAGAAAGATAACAATATATCCTTTTATCTTAACAGAACTCAATCCCTATTCGCGGGCTTCATCGCGCAACACTTTCTTTTTTTAAATGAATCGCGCTTTCGACCTCTCACTATGCGAAAACAATGTTCGGTATCCTTAGCTCTTGGCAGGGCGCGTGCAGGAAATTCCGGCGGAATTCAAAGAACCGCTCTACGGCCCGCGCAGTTAAGCAAGAAGTTGGGCTTAAGATAAGCAGAGTTAACCTAACCAAGCTGAAAGCAATCCTCCAGACTTTCATAATGAATCTTATATGGAACACTGCATACCATTGTGCGAACCTTGTTTAAAGGTTTAGCGTTTTAAACTTTCTGCTGTACCTCCCGCACTGCGAGAGGTCGCGGCGTTTGAAGTATAGCTTCTACACTGTGCTCCACTGCCCCGAGAAGTCTTAGGTTCTTCTGATAATTCTGACCCCGCATGGTGCTGTTATTCTTTACCTAATGTTTGCTAATTCTAATAGATTTCAACAAGCGTGCGCATTTTGAACATGAGTGCCGCCAAGGCAGTGAGGACATGGTTTTACGGTTTCTAGATTACTTGCAGCTCCTATCCGTGTTAAAGGACTGTACCTCTAGTGTAGTGCGATAGGAGTTAAAGCATTTGCATAAAGAAGCGAAGTAAATAGAAGCAGAAGTTTTTCTAACTACTGATGGTACCAATTCGCGCCGGTGTTGCTCACAGCGGTTTAACGCTTTGGATGTTAACTAGGTGCTTTCGAGCAGCGGAGATGCAGCAGCAGACTTGCTAGATGTGTCACAATCAGTTATGTTCAAGTACACATTGGCTCCGTTATCTAAATAATTTTTTTACGAAAGGGTTCACCTTATGATGCATGCGTTAATTCGCGCATTGAGTTCAAAAGGGCTGTGTTAAAGACCCTTCTTAGCTTAATTATTGTAAGACTCACATTTAGATTAAAAACCAGAGTGTAGATGCATGCAATCTGTGGGGAATATATGAGAAACATACTTTTTCTGTGCTTACTTCACTAAAATGCGCAGTATTTGTTATTGTACGATACTTCTACTTATTATTAGTCAGTTCTTTTCTGCTTTTCCACTGCATTTTCTGCTATATATTTCACGACCTGAGGAGACGGACGTTATCCATGACGGTCTTTGCAATCTTTGCTTCGAGGCCGCAAGCACAACTGCCACACCTGACTCTACAGCAACATCTAAAGGAAAAGAAACATATCGCACAAAGAACTCCTCCGTACAACGCTTCCATTTTTGTCGGCGCAAGGCAGCAAAACGCCTTCGACCATTCGTGCTGTCGGTCGTTACTGCTGACTCCCTCAGCGTCTTTACTCCTCGTTTCGATTTCATACACTCTGAGGGACGGTACGAGAGAAACGACTGCACCCATCTCAGCCTAAGCGGAGAAGCTTAACCGCCGCTTGACCCGAGTCACAGCGATCGTCAGGAAAACATCAATACTCCGACCAAAGTGTACGAATCGCGGGGCGATAGTCCGGGCGCAGGGGGCCGCATTTGAAGTTCACGACGAAGGGGCGCTGGGGCGCCGAGGAGTCAAACGCTCCGTTCAGAGGTAGAGAAGCCGGCAAACCAAGGCTATCAGTAGAAACTGGGGAGAGAGAGAAGAGGAAACAATAACAGCGGCCGCTGCTTGTCGTCGTACCCCCGCCGCGCAGAGAAAATAAGCCCCGGCGCGGCGCGCTAACAAGTGAGAGCGGCGGCCCAGTGAGGGTGTCGGCGTCCGCTGCAGAGCCGCCCGGAGGACGACGCCCGGCCGGCTCTGTTCACCCCGCCCCTTATCTGCTTTTAACAGGGTGGTGGTGGTGGCGGCGGTGGTGGCTGCCGCCGTTCGTTACGTCTCTGCGACCGATCGGGATTCCCGTGGTACGCTATATAGTGTGCTGCCGGCCTGCGCCCCCTCTCTCTCTCTGCCCTCTTTGTGTGTGCCTGCGCTGCTGAGCCTCCCTTACTACTCTTCTCCTGTTCCCATCACCCTCCTTTCGCCCTCGACCCCAGTCCGGTTCCTCTCATCACTACCAGAACGTCCGCCTGTGTATCCTTTTGGCGAACTGTTGTCATTTGTCCTTCTATTGCCTCCTCTCACAGGCAGGGAACAACGATCGGGGGAGAGAGAGAGAGAGAGAGAGAGAGAGAGAGAGAGAGAGAGAGACCCTCAGAGGAATGAGGGTACCCCTTGAAGACGGCCTTCAGCTTCAGTTCTATCTGACCAGTAACTCCGCGCTCTGTTTCTTTTTTTTTGTACTTGTTCTCTGGGCTATGGGCGAGCCAGACAAAACTAGGGAGAAGGTACACACACTCCGATCAAACCAAAAGTAGACGTGAGAATGTAGAGGTAGGCAGAAATAGAGAATGTGAAGAAGTGCGTGGGATTTAGCAGAGAGGTCGTTCTCTCTCTCTCTCTGGATGCCTTACGCCTTTACATTGGCTCATATTCTTCGCTTTATTTTTATAATCTCGCCAGCAGCGTGCGGGTCTCGGGAAGATGCCCCCGTTGCGTTATCGCCGGATTAGCCCTACGAATGTGCAGCCTATAAAATATACGCGGGCCTAATCGCTTTTCCGAGAGCCGTAGGCTCATCCTAGTCAAGCCCGTACGTTCGCCCTTTGCTGTCCCTACCTTCCAGCGCTTAGTTCGGGATTCGTTTTTCTTTTTGTTTTATTTATACGACACGAGCAGTTGTTACACCTTCGGCTAGCTCGTTTGTCGGACTCACAGGCCATGTTCGCCCTTCTTTCTTTTTTTTTCAGCCCACTGCCTATTATTTTCTTCCGGAAGTCAGAGCAAGATCCCGATGCCCGTGTAAGAAAACAATAGATGGTAGGTGCTTTGCACACTACCCCGAGGAAGGTAGGTATTTATAGAAAGAGAGCATAAAGACTGTCGGAGGTATCGCCTGTGTAATAAGAAGCGCCGGAATTTTCGAGAAGCTCTTTGTGCCACACAAAGCTCTCATTAGGACACGCGGAACAACGGTTCAGTGGGCAAAGAGAGGGAGGCGTTAGATGATGTATTTTCGGAATCTTCAGAATGATACAGTTCATTCTTCCATTCAAGGAACTGTGCACAGTCCTCTTGCTTAGAGAAAGTTCTCGAGGACGTAGGCAGTTACAGTGCCTGATAAAGAACGTTCCATGTAAGAACGAAGTTCTCTGTCATGTTTTCAACAATCTTGTTACGCCTCCCCATTTCAGGTTATCAGTAAGGTTGCATAATTTAGAACTCACCGCCTATTCGTCAGTAGTGCGCGCGCGCGTGTATGTTTTTTGCGACATGCAGCGAAATCATGAAAATTAAACAATACTTTTATTGTTCTGGGCAAGGCAACAATATAAAGGCTTTCGAAAAATCACTGGCTTGTCTGGTGTCACATTTCGCCCCAGTCGCTTGTGCACTACATGTCTGTGCAATCTTTACACACGGCGAACGGCAGCTGACGTGTCAACCATTTGAGAACGGAGCGCACGTCGAAGTCGGTCTTCGCTACGCCGTACTTTTCAATAATGCATTACGAAAATTGGCATTTAAAGGTTCTGTTAGGACGTAAGCATTGAAGTTGTAGAACGCGCGCGCACCCACACACAACCACTTAAAAACGCACACAGGCTAAACACAATCCCCGATCGAAATTCCAAACCACAGTGAAAACGGTCACGATGCAGTATAGCTGAAGAAAGAATACGAAAGAGCAAATCAGCGCAATGAGTGCGAAATATATTCGCAAAACCTTCTACCAACAACGCTGCCTCGATACCACTGCCAACCATTCCGTTCTCTCATTCCTTCCGGCCACGTGCACCGACTTCTTTCGTTTCGCTCTGTAGCGGCGAGGAGTAAGCCGGCCGCACAAATGACCGCACAAGCTCTACGTAACCACACATTTAAAGCAAGCAACTGCGGCTATGCCCGGCGTTGATTGAGCCAGGTTTCTGTTACGACGGACTTAATTTCTGTCCGCGCTGCTCATTGTTGTTGCTCCTATTTTATCTTCGCGTATTTAAATAGGGAGAGCTAATTACGGAAGCCATTTGCGTAGGACCGTTCATTCGCTCCTTTCCTCGTTTCGTCGCTTTTACTTTAGCGTGTCTTTGTACATTTCTGTGCTTACTCTGACTCAGAACACGCGTCTTCTTTTCTTTTCTTTAAAATACCGGCCTCGTCTTCAGCCGTGAGCAAAAACAAGTGAAATGCAACTGTTCCCGTTCTTGCGTTTGGCACATAAATCTGTTCTGAAGCAGTTTCCGTACTCCTAAAGAAATAAAGACCTACCGGGCTTATCTGAACGTTCACAAAAAAGGCGCCGTCACTTGATATGCTTGGTACTGCGACATACCTCCTCCTGCGCTAGCTCTTCTTATTTTTCTTTTCTTTTGTTTTCGCTTTGTCGCTTACACGCGTCAGCGAAATTGGCGCCATTTGCGGAAGATCCTATGCTAAAAAGTGTTGCTGGCACAAACATTTGCTGTTGCAGATTGCGAACGCATAGGCGCAAATAAACAAAAATACAAGAAAGAAACTTATAGCCGTTATTGTTTGATCGCGCTTGGTAGGAAGCGCCGAACGACTTTGGTTGAAACTGAGACAACTAGGTCGTTGATAATAAAAGCTCGTAAGCTTTACAGCTTATTCCAGGCACGAGCGCCGCGGGTGCTATTGTCGGCGCAAATGGCACAGTGGGTCGTTATTTCTCCGTCTTGCATTCTTCTTTTGCCGTGTTGAGGAAGAAAAGAAAAGAAAGGAAAATAAATAAATAAATAAATAAATAAATAAATAAATAAATAAATAAATAAATAAATAAATAAATAAATAAAGAAAGATAGAAAGAAAGAAAGAAAGAAAGAAAGAAAGAAAGAAAGAAAGAAAGAAAGAAAGAAAGAAAGAAAGAAAGAAAGAAAGAAAGAAAGAAAGAAAGAAAGTGGACGAAGAAATAGTGAGGCATTCCCCTCTAAAGTGGACCCGCCAAACGTTAATTTACTATGAGGCTCCGTTTGCACACGTGTATCCTGTATTTCCTCTCTCCTCATACCTTGCATGCTTCACAACGTAAACATGGCAACAAAAGAAGAAGAAAGAAAGATAGACAAATAAGAATAAGGGGGAAAGGGGGAAGGAAGTTTTTGCAACCAAGGCATGTATTCTGCGACGATCACTTTCGGCGTTACTATCGCTTTGGCCACGCCTTCGCCATCGGCGGGAGGTGATCGGCTGGTTACGCAAAATCGGATGAGCTGATTGGCTGGGTGACAACTACATCATCCGATTTTCCTCAACCAGCCAATCAGCGCGCTCCAGACGGCGATAGCCGAAATTGATAGCAGAAGAATACGCAGTAACTACGACGAGTAGTAGTACCTGCTTGTTCTATATTGCACTCCATTTTCAAGAATTGTCGTAGACGTCATGTCTCCTCTATGATTGGCTCTGTAACGGGTCACCACTTTTCCTCTTTTTTTTCCTTCTGCTTTTGTGGCAGGAAGCGCCATAAAGCGAAAGTGTTACGACGGCGTCATAATGACGTTGCGTCAAGATAGATAAATAACTTTTTCTTGGCGTTTGCCACCATAATAAAGCGTTTGCGTTCAAGAAAGTGAAAAACGGCAAGCTGGAGCTCGTACGGCAGATTTTCAGTGCCAAGACACTACACAATTTTAGACGGTTGTCATTTTTATGTACTAATCCATCATCATCATCATCACCACCACCACCACCACCACCACCATCATCATCATCATCATCATCATCATCATCATCATCTTTTTATGTCCCCTGCAGGACGAAGGCCACTCCCAGCGATCTCCAATTACCAATGCCCTGCGCTAAATAAAATGGAATGAAATTCTGCGGTTTTACGCGCCAATACCACTATCTGGTTACGACCACCCAACAGACATAAAGCCAAGAAAAGCATCGGGGAAATTAGCTATGGTTGAAATGGAAATGTAGAAAATAATGAAGGGGACAATGGAAATGAAAGTGGACGAAAAGATAATGTGCCGCCATTGGCAGCCGAACCCACAACCTCCGCCTTACGCATGCGTTGCACTGATATGCCGTAGCACAATTGGTAGCGCTACGCGCGTTGCGCTACCAAAAATAAAACAGATATATTCGAAGGCACTCTGCCTCCGGAGAACACGTCGCGACGCGAAGTGTTTCGTAGCGGCTGCTCGGCTCACTTATCGAATGGCTCCTGTTTACGAATGGGCGACAGACGCTCATGCGTCATTCCTTAGTTTACGCTGTCCCGACTTCACCGACAACGACGATAGTGCAAGGTTACGACGACTATATATGGACATTTTACTCGCACTAAAGCAAACTAAGAGTAACACCATTGACTTCTTTGTCTTCTTTTCTCCTCCCCCTCTCTCTCTATTTTCTTCACCTCTTTCTACATACCCCCTTCAAACCTTTAGCGTAGGGTAGCAAACCGGATTTTTTTTTCTGGCTAACCTAACTGTCTTTCTATTTCTTTCGTCTCTCATGTTTGTGTGAGGCGCGCTCTATGGCGATTCGTCGGCGACACTCTGGTGACCCGTGCCGTCCCCTGTTACGGGAAGTTTCTATTATCACGTGACCGGTGAAGGTTAGTCACATATAACTTCAGCGAGAGGAATTGGGCAATGGGGGTTAATGATGTCGGGCCTGGTTTGACGCCCTACTCTGGGGACAAAATGGAACCTAAAGAATCAAATCCCCAAGTGATGTGAAATAATACGAAAGCGTTCGACGCACATCCAGAGGCTGTCACACTGTCCTGCATGGCTTTCCAAACTTATAATGTAGTACGTCGTAATGCGCAGTTGCGAAGTTAGGCAGCGTACGTCAATCTATACGTATAGCACCATGTCGCAGTAGACGTCATGCCTATACGTCACGATGTTTAAAAGAAAAATGGCAGAGTGTCCGCAACAGCAAACTTTGCAAAAGAAAGAAAGATAAGAAATGCCGCAAGAAATGTCATACTATTGCGCAAAAAAAAAAGGAGCAAACGCACGAAGAGTTGCAGTGGCAGCGGATTCCGTTATGCGTAAAGGGGGACCGTCGATTGCGCGAACGGGTCGAGCTCGTTTTTCATGCGTCCGGTGACGCTCAAGCACAGAAGAAGGAATAAGGACCTGCTGCAAGAACGATTAAGAGCGAGAAACCGGCACCCGCAAAGGGCCTCGACCAGCAGTTCGACGCAGCTTTCCTTTTTCTTAATCTTCATCTACGCTCACGTATACTATGCTGCAAAGGAAATGAATATAAAGAATTGGAACAATGCCGAAGAAGACTAGGAGTCGTCGCCCTCTCTGTCCCTGAGCTCTTTTTATTTTATTTCTGCTTCTCACCCTTCGCTTCCTGTAGGCAACGAACCCTACAGCGGTTACAATTGCTCTTCTTTGGTTTATCTCTGTTGTTTTCCTTCTTGCTCAGTGGTACGAACGTTTGTCTGCTGCGGCGGAAGCTATAAAGAGAAGACGTGCAGAA